>NC_053130.1:30069710-30232210 GCF_010015445.1 Perca fluviatilis | reverse complement strand
CCAGTGGGAAGACAACATGTCTGGAGTATTTCAGCAAAACTAGCAATATAGAGGTACAACAAATCAAAGTCCTCCCAACAGAAAGTATCACTCTAGTTGTTACCCAAATTGGCCTGAGTTGTAACATGGCTGCTGTCTGACACGAGGGGCATGGTCAGATTTTGGGTTAAAAGCTTTATAATAAAATAATATTTTAGCTTTTTACACCTTGTATGCGTCCCTCCTTTGCCTTAATCCTTTGACTTCCATTCCCTCCTTTTGTAATTAGGGCAGTCATAAATGTGGGGAAAAATAAGAATTGAAAGTCAAAATGAAAAAACTGTGGTCTCAGTTTCACATTCAGATGAACATTTAATTCTAAAATCCCGTGTTTTAGCGCACCAAGTTGTTAGCAATGTTACTATTGAGTCATGAAAGCAAAACCCTGGACCTTGGAAATGTTCATTAATGATTCTCCTTTTTGTTTTTGTTCCAGGTCCTTACGGAACCAGTCTCTAAATGGAGGAATGTCCGTGGACACAACCCTTTGGTATAATACATATTAGTGGTGTAACGGACCATAGTTGGTCCATGGTCCGTATGGATCAACACTCATGGTTCGGAATGCATGTGAACTGCGGATCAATTGCAAAGTTTAACCATAATAATAGTGTGAAATACATTTTTACTGTTGCTGTTACTTAAGTAGGCCGATAAATCTCGATAGAGGGTTGCCATGAAAGGATACAGGCAACGCAATTTTCAGTTCACGTGAACAGCGCATGTTAAAATCTGGTGCTAATATGACACCGGTGCCTAAATGACGGGTATCTACCGGACGGAATAGCAACACGGATTTCGGTGCCACTTAAATGTCTGCGCTGCTCTCTGATGCTCCAAAACAGACGTTGGATGCAACAGAAGCATCGCTGCATATCACGCTACTTAACACTAAAGTTACACTTGGCAGCAGCCGTTGATGTTCGCCTACTGTTAGCTAGTAGCTGGATTAAACACGCCAAGCAAGCAGCCAGGCCCGGCGGTGGCCAGCCACACACACACACACAAGCAGGACAGAGACGGAGCAGAAAAAAAGGCAGAGAGGAAGAGGAGCGCTGTGTGACTATATTTTCAGGCCGAAAATTAAACAACGGAAAGCTGTAGAATTTGTAAAAAGGCTGTAAGATACAGTGGTAACAGAACAGATGTATTCAAGCATTTGAAAATTCTTTCCTGGGTTTTAACTTATTAATAATCCAAAGATAAAATCACAAAAACACTTAAGGTCATAAAAATTCCTTCAGATTTAGCAATTTGATGATGCATCCACCTTAATTATTAAAAAGTATCTGCATTGGCGATACTGGCCCCATCGGATCAATACCAAATATTGCACACCACTAGCTAAAAGACACAAACTAGCACTTGGTTACTGCTGTTGTCGGAAAAACAACACAGACGTGACTAAATGTTGCATTTACTTGAAACTGGTAAACCTCAAAGTTATTGTAAAATACCCTTTTCTCATCTGTTTTTGTCTTTTAACAGCAATTTACTGTTGAAAGAAGTTATTATTGTTAAAAGTTATTGTTATTACATTTTTAATAACTTATTTGAATTCCCTCCTTTTTTGTGGTAATCCAAAAATTTATCCAATCCGTGATCCGAACCGTGAGTTTTGTGATCCGTTGTACCCCTAGTAAATATTATCATTGTGTCCTTGTGTTGACCTGACATCAGACTTTTAAAATCGGTTAAGACATAAAATTATTTGGAGAATAGGTTTTAATGAACAAAACTAAAGATGTGCAGACCTACTGTAGGGGCTACATTGTTTGTTGCAAGACTCAGAGACAGACAAACTACCTACATGGTTAGATACCAGTAGAGGGAAGAGAGAACATTTGTTTTCTGACCCTTTTGTGAACTGACCCTTAGTTGACCTACTTAGTTGATTTGGATATATCCTGTTTACTGTATGTGCATGTGAATTTTAGCCTAATGGACACCATGATTATCCAGCTTAAATCTTGTGGAAATGCTTCCAGTGGTTTGTCCGGTACTAGAATTGATTGTCTCTGTCCCTACAGGCTCTGATGTACCAGGATCCTGAGCGCTGGGGCATCACTCTGCAGACATATGTTCAACTCACCATGCTGGACAGGCACATGCTAGCCAGAGTAAGTGTACTGTTCGCTACACCTATGCACCCATCTTATTGTATACTAGTTAAAGAGTTTTTTTTTCTATTTTCCTATGATTTTGTGTCCAAGCAACTGATGGAACAACAAAAGTGGCCCAGTATTAAGCAAAATCACTGTAATTACATAGTTATACAAAGTTATTGGGCAATTGAACCTTCAATTTACTTCCACTAAAAGTGCTGTTTTTACCACTGACATGCTCACATTATTATAAGTGTCTGACAGCATCATGGAAAGGATTCCTACTGAGATGGACCTTTTTGTTAAATAGTAAGATCATTTTTGTTTAACATGAAACTTCCCCTAAATCGCTATTGCCAAACCCACTAGATTCCAGTTATACAAATAGTAATTTTATCTTCGTGAAATGCACTTCATTCAAAGTCGACAGAAATAAAATAAAACTATCCAAAGCCGTTTTAATTTGTCTTTCCGCTGTATCAACAATCACCACTCTGGTTTGGTTGAAATAAACCCTTAATTTACGCATTTACATGTGAAAATATGCTGGCACTATACAGGCTAAAATTACTGTTTATTTAAATAGAGTCTGGTGGGTTAAGTGGCAGGGTTTTCTGAGCTGTTTCTGGTTAAACAAATAGGATCTTACTCTGTAGGGATCATTTCCATAATGTTGTCAGACACTAATAACAACCTGAGTCTGTCAGTCGCAGAAACAGCACTTATAGTGGACGAAATAAATGAGGCACATTTGCCCTTTTGGATTACATTGCAGCCCGGTTGGCACCTCACGGTTACAGCAATCTCGCTCAATACTTGACCAATTTCAAAGATTTAGTCACTTAGACACCAATACATGGGAAAATAGGGTCCACTTTTAAAAATAAAACCCTTTCAAATACACTATGTCAACCTGCAGTGCTGACAAACACATTGGTAGCCATGGACTGGGGATGCAAACATATGACCTCATCAGGCAATCAGCTGTATGAACTTAATGTTTCTTGTTGTTTCCAGTCATCCTTTGTCAGAATGATGGAGAGGTCCATCTTCAGTGCCAAGTACATCTTTGTGGAGAATCTCTTCAAAAGGTATCTGTGGTTTGACAAATGTCCACGCCTGGATCAGACCTGGGGTCTCATTTATAAACGTGGCATATGCACAAAACGGGGCTGAAAATGTCCGCACGCCACTTCCCACGCAAATGTTATTTATAAAAAACGAACTTGACCGGAGAATGTACGGTCCTCCACACAAACTCTGACCCCTGCGTACGCACATTTTGGAGACAATGGGAATTGGGGACGCAGATGGTGAGGTGGTGAACTGAAGTCAGACTGCAGAAAATAAATGTGGGAAAAACGATTACTTGTAATATTTTCAAGTATTGATGCCTCACGCACATTTTTTCACTACATATCATCCACGTTATCACGAAGAGTAAATGCAGCAGTGTAAAGGTGCTGATGCACCAAGGAGATTATCGGCCGTTGGACAGTCTGGCGAGGTCAGTGACTTGAATCTGTTCGGTGTGTCCCACGCGTCGTCAGTCTGGGGGGCCGTCGGCGTTCATTTTGGCCGACCTGACATGTTCAGTCGCCGGCAGGGCAGTCGGGACTCCCCCGGAAATGGCGAGCAGAATGAAGTGACTAGAGTCTCTCAAAATCTGACTCAAATCTTTTAAACTTTGTTGAGCTGAAATGAAGACAGATTCAGCAACTGCATGGCCTATTTCTCGCTTGAAATTTTTTCAGAAACATGTTTCAGTGAACTATTTTAGTACAACATGAGATTGTATTCTGAACGGCCGCCATGACAGTCTGGCTTTGACTGTCCGGAGAAAACAAACCCATGTGACGCGTTCGTCCAATCAGCCTTGGGCAACAATACAGATTAGCGCCCCCTGCTGTTGTAGAGATGTATTACGTCTCGTCTCTTCTTTTTGGTGCGCACACTTGTGGGTAATCTGTCATTTATAAAGGGAACATTGCTTACAGATGTGCGTATGCACGGTTTTATAAATCAGATTTTTTTTTTTTTTGGGCGTACGCCGTTTTTGGCTTTTGGGCGTACCTACACTTTTAGTAAGGATCCTATGTTTTATAAATGAGACCCCAGCAGAGTAGATGAATATATCTACTGTATACAGCGTACAATTTCAGCTAAACTCTCATGCTGGTTTGATGGATTCTGTTACAGAACAGAAGGTTTTAGTCTATATTTAATACCTCTTGGAGCTGAGTTGTTTTCTGTCAAGATGAGACCATTTATGCTAGGAAACAACACAGTGAAGGTGGGCAATATGTATAGACCCTTTTATCATTGTTGACTAATTTTATATCACACTATATAAAATGGTCTCAGTAGAGACACTGTTTATAAAATAGGCTGAATATCTGTTTTCTTGGCTTATACAGTGAATATACTGTAATACCTGTGAAATGAAGGTACTAGAAATGCCCCAAATGACCTAATACAGACAGAAATATTAAAGGAATCATAAACATTTATATGTTAAAATATGTAATGGTTGGCAAACTTTGATGGTTTAGATTATCGTATTGCCTACAATTTTGTTTCTGTTTGGGTTTTTTTAGTGGGAAAATGCCAGAAGTGGACTATGCTGTTCTCAGCGAGTGGTTCGATTGGCTCACAACTAACATTTCCATTCCTATTGATCTGATTGGTGAGAATACACAAAGCAGGGACACAAACACATTTAATGTATTTTATTGGGGGTGGCTATGTCTCAGAGGTAGAGTGGGTCTGCCCTCAACAACAAGATTGGTGGTTCGATCCCAGGCTGCTCCGGCAACATGTCAAAGTGTCCTTGAGCAAGACCCTGAACTCCAAGTTGCTCCCCGGACGCTGTATGTAGCTGTCCATTGCTCCTAATATTTAGGATTGGTTAAATGCGGAGATTGAATTTCACTCAATTCAATTTTTGTATGTGACAAATTAATACAGTTTCACAAAAAAGGTTTCTAATAAAGATTTATTCAATTTAAAGAATTTTATTAATTCTGACAGATACGCATTAAAACAAATATGACATGAAGATTGATTGGAAACTAAATCTGTAATGGTTTTTTTTAATTCAGTTTTTATTGCTTTTTAAAAAAGTTTCAACACCACACAAAGACATCATAAACAGAAAAAACAATAAAACAATATATTTTTTTAAATCTATAAATAAAAATGCACAAGGTGAGCAGTGGCACTACCTAACATATTGCTAATAATTATAACTCCTATATCAAAATGATAGTAACAACCAGGGCAATTATTACTGAACTTATAGCTGCTACTCACATCAATTGTAGCAAAAACTGGGCAAACATCACATCTTTACAGACTTTTTCCGATGGGTGAGCGAGGATTTTTTTTTTTTGATTATTTTTTCGGGCATTTTAGGCCTGTATTTCCATAGGACATATGAAGGCAGGGGAGAGAGAGAGGGGGAATGACATGCAGTAAATGGCCGCAGGTCGCAGTTGAACCTGCCGGCACTGTGTCGAGGAGTAAACCTCTATATGTGCGCCTGCTCTACCAACTGAGCTAGCCCGGCCACATGCAAAACAAAATAAAAAACTAGTTAACTGCTGTCTGTATGCCAGTCAAAGACTTCATTTCCTGCATTCTGATACATTTCTGTATTTATGTCAAGGAAAAAAACATAAATCTAGTGGCAGGTAACAATTCAAAATATAAAACCTAATGGGCAGATAAGTGATGAGTAAATGGGAATAAGATTACTCGTAATATTTTCTAGTATTGATGCCTCACGCACATTCTTTCACTCCATATCATCCACTTTACCATGAAGATGAAATCCAGCAGTGTTATTTGCGCTTGTACTGAGTGATATCTGTTCCATAAACACCTCCAACTCAAATCTTAAATAAAAATGTGTTCTTAATATTTAATCGGCGCTGTCACATTGTCTGCTACCGAGCACAGGAGGAGGGGATGGCCCGACTGCATGGAATACAGGATGGCATCAAATACCCTACCATTAGATAGCTGCAGAACACAGTGTAAATAATGAATATCTGTCTTTAAAACTGTGCATATATCATGTATCATGCATATATCAAATGTCAAAGTCTGAAAATACAGCTGTTAATCTTGTGCAATTGTTAGCCTTAATGTCCTCGTTATCAGTCCGAACTTTAATACGGTTTGTGACAAAACCTGCATGAAGAAAAGTGTGCCTGTTACACTTTATTTCGTCTTCAAGTTGTATCTCGGGGTGGGGGATACCACTAGTTGATGCTGTGTTGGCAAGGTATTAACAATCACAAAATGTTGTAAACATATAAATACTGCGGTGAACCCGTGCGTAATGCTGGGGACCAGGGACCATGACGATGACCGGCTAATATGCTGATTTAGATTTTCTGTAGCTGGGCTCTTGGATCTATGTACTGAATTGGGTCCAGTAGAGAGGGCAACGCGCCGGAACCATGCCATCCCGGTCCAAATACAGGTCCTCGCCGCTCTGGGGGAAACCGGCTGTTTCCAGAGGGAAATGTCAGACAGCTAAGTGTTTTTTTTAAAATAAATATTATAAATAATCTTCAACTTTATCACTAAGGCTTGTTTGGATATATAATATATAGTTCTGTTAAATTTTTTATATACGTCTGGTATATCGAAGCTGTCCCCGAGTGCCGTAATGCCTGCCGTTTTGGACGTATTATTAATATATGTAGTCTATAGATCAGGGTTCCATACACTGTGCAAGAACAGGCCAAAATTATAATTCAATTTGCAGCAATTCCTGAACGTCTGAGAAGTTTTTTGCTTTTTCTCCAACAGTCATCATGAGTCGGTTTAACAACTGCCAGTGTCATTCATATAATTATCAGCATTCACGAGGTGCTTTGCATTAACTATTTATGGTTTAAAAATGGGCGTGTACAGGGCGGGATAAGAGGCTGATCCACGTATGCACGCTTGTAGGTAATCTCTGGATTTATAAAGGGAACATTGCTTACAGGTGTGCATACACACGGTTTTATAAATCTGACTTTTTATCCGCGTACGCCATTTTGGGCTTTTGGGCGCACGTACACTTATAGTAAGGATCCTAAGTACAGTTTTATAAATGAGACCCCAGGAGAGTCCGGTACAGCCTGAACTCTGCAAACCGAGATCCTGTACTTGCTAGCTTCACAGCGGAGCGTTCAGTTCCAGTCAAAACTATGTAATTTAGATGTCTTAGCGCCAGCAGCATGTGTAAAATATAGCAGCTGTGGATAAGAGTAAGTAAAATTGTGCGTACAGTAGATGCGTGGAGCGCTCCAATTACAGTAATGGAGACCGGTGCGTTTATAGTATAAAGAGACGTGGGACTGCGTAAGGAGGCTGGTTGGGGTGGCGGATGGGTAAAACACAGGACTTTCACGTGGGAGATCGGTATTAGCGTGTTTTTTTTGGTTATGTACCATGTATTTTGTGACTTTCTTGTGTTACTAAAGCCTTTCCCTGCATTCTTTTCCTAAACCCAAGCATTTATTTATTTATTTATTTTTTTGGTGACGCTGTTCTTGCGATAACACACAACGTGGCGACGCGAGCCGCGTGCATATAAAACGCACTGGTCTCCCTTACTTCAATTGGAGTGCTCCACGTATATAATGCATGAAGAATTTTACTTTGGCGTACACATTGCACGTTTGTAAACCCGTGTTATTTGTACGCTTTTGCGAAATGTGGCAACATGAATAAGCTAAAATCAACGTGTGCTAATGCTAAATATGGCTTTTAGCTGTGTAAATATCTCATGTTAGCAAAAGAAAATGTAAATGCATTATGCATATACAACTTTTTTCTTTTCTTTTTTTAAGATACATTTTTTATTTTAAACGATAATATAATAAAATGCTCCGGAGCTCGAGCACCCACGGAAAATACTGACCACCACTTTTCATCTCCAATCCTATCTGTATTTGTGAGAAGTGGTGCTGTCCTGAGTTGAAAGATAGCCTATAGGCTAGGCCTACTTTACGGCTTTATTATGGCATGTGTGTTCGTGTCGGCCGCTGAAATGCAAACACTTTTTTTAAAGGGTGTGCGCGTGTGAGCACCCACAGAGGAAAACATAAATCGGCGCCTATGTCCCTCTGCACAGAAAATAATAAAGTTTGGCTATAAGGATTACACATCTGACCAGGCAAAGAAAAAGACGAACGGCAGTTTTCAAGGTCTGCAGTACAAATATTTCCGACGTCGAATTTCATCAGACACTTCAAATCGGGAGAGATTCGGGTTCCAGTCCCGATATTCAGCTGAACCACTATTTGGACTTTTTTGTGATGGACAGAACTCCCTTCAGTCTTTGGCCATGAATAAGCACACCCTCCCCTCTTTGTTCAAGGTGGCGGTAAGAGTGAATAAAACTAGGCACACACAACACAAACTGCTCTCTCTCTCTCTCTCTCTCTCTCTCTCTCTCTCTCTCTCTCTCTCTCTCTCTCTCATAAACACACACACACACACATGCAGACGTAAGTATGTGAATAAAGCTAGACACACATACAACACACTGCACTCTCACACACACGGACATGCACATTCACTCACCAATATTAATAACTTTTCACTCACTCTTTCTCAAACACGCACACATTCACTCACAAATACACTGACAAATAACATATACTTTCCATTCCATGTGATGGTGGGATTCAGCTACTCTTAAAGAATATGTTTTGTTCTTTAAGAGAAGGAAAGGTTAAAGGATGTGTTTCTGTCTCATAAAAGTGAGGCATGTTTGAAGAATATTATTTGACTTAGGAACCATTATACTTTAATTGTTTGAATGAATTTAATGATTTGATGTCATGGTTGACATCAAATCGTCCGCGACCCGATACCGGATAAGCGGACGAAGATGGATGGATGTCATGTTTGAGGCATATTGAACAATGTTGATTTATTGTTGGCCTAATGTCAGTTTTAGGCTGTGCTTTTTTATCTGTGTTAATGTAAACTCTTCAGATGTATGTGGACGCAATGTCTTTTGAATATTGAGTAGGAAAAAATTCAAATAAAACTCCAGCAGTTCATAATCACTGTCTTTAGCTTGTTTAAAAATGGAAACTTTGGTATGTCTTGACTTGTGACTTACTTGACCAAAGCTATGACTTGACTTGCTTGATTGTCACAAAAAATGACTTGGACTTGGTTGAGACTTGAAGGTTAAGACTTGAGACTTGCCCATGTGTGACTTACTCCCATCTCTGCCTAATGGGGTATGTAACATTGGTTGGGCTGAAAATGGCCTGGTTGATATTTTATTGGCCCTTATGCATCCCTGTGTTTTGGCCCTTTTTGTAACAAGAGCTTTTCTTCCAAATATGGTATGCTCATGAATATTTAGATGATCTGCGCTCTGGTTGGTTGAGCGAATCACACACATCGGACTTTAGGAGCTCCACACAGTCTGACGAGAAAGCGGCAGTCTGCTTGGCTCCATACCCAGGGCAAAGTCACCCTTTGTAGATTACTGCACTACCGGGGCGGCTGCCGGCATAACTAGAATATATTTAGGACCCGAGTGCCGACAGCGGCGAAGGCCCTATTGAAACTGAAGTAATTCTTTTTTTTTTAAATGGCTTTTTGAGGGGCTTAACATATTCAAAAACAAACCAAATTTGGCGGTCGCATCAAGTCTGGTGAACATTTACGTATTTTAAGGGTTTCGGGAATATGCGCACAAAAATGGCTCGCTAGCGCCCCCTAGAAAGTTAAAGAAATTGAGCCCCTGCAGTGCGTTTAACGTAGACTCACGAAACTTGGTACACATATGTACCATGTCAAGATGTACAGAAAACTTCATAAGAGCCATACCCTAAACCCAACAGAAAGTCTGCCATTTTGATTTCAAAGTTCAAAATTAGTGTGATTTTGGCCATTTCCACGTCGTACTTTAACGAACTCCTCCTAGAGATTTCATCCGATAAACTTCAAACTCGGTCTGTGCCATCTTAAGAAGTTAAAGATGAAAAGTTGTTAAAAGAAAAGCTTTTCGTTATAGGGCGTGGCCGTGGCGGGGTGGCCATTTTGTGCGTTTCGCCGCCGAAACAGGAAATGGGTGTAACTCGAGTGTACATTGTCCAACTGGCTCGAAACTTTTCAGGATTCATAAGAGTCCAACCAACAAAGAAAGGCCGATATTTACTTAAAGTCATAACGCCCCCTAGTGGCAACAGGAAGTAGGCCTAAAAGTCAAGGTGCTATACTTTAACGAACTCCTCCTAGAGATTTCATCCGATGGACTTCAAACTTGGTCTGTACCATCTCAACACCTTACCGATGAAACGTTATTGAAAGAAAAACTTTTCGTCAGACGGTGTGTGGGTGTGGCGTGGCAGCGATTTTGAGTGTTTAGCGATGAACAAAGAAGTTGTTGTAACTTGAGTGTACGTTGTCGTATCTGCCCGAAATTTCTCACGATTGACAAGGGTACAGGCCTGAGGGCACCTACAGGCCAAAATTGACTTTTGGTCATAGCGCCCCCCGCTGGCAACAGGAAATGCGCCTTATATGACAAACATCATCCGATTTACATGAAACTTATGTGTGGTCTACATGTGATACTGAGCTATACTTTAACCATGCCCACTTACTCAGGCCACGCCCCCTTTAATAACATTTGAACCGTTTAAGGTAGAGTCTTGTGTGAGGTGTCATTGAACTCAGCAGAGAGTTCATTCTTCATTGGTGATGGTTTGGCCCACCCCCTATGCTTAAGCCACGCCCCCTTTCATAACATATCAACCGTTTAAGGTGTACCCTTGTGTGAGGTATCATTGAACTCAGCAGAGACTTCCTTCTTCATTGGTGATGGTTTGCGCCCCCCCCATGTTTAAGCCACGCCCCCTTTCATAAATGCTGACACATCTAAGGTAGAGTCTTGTGTGAGGTATCGATGAACTCAGCAGAGACTTCCTTTTTTATTGGTGATGGTTTGACCCACCCCATATGCTTTAGTCACGCCCCCTTTCACAGTTAATGAACCACATGACGTAGAATCTTGTGTGAATTATCGTTCACTCCGCGGGGATTTCCCTTTTCATTGGTGATGATTTGCGGCGTCTGAGTGCCGCGCAAATGCACGGTCGCAAGGAGCAGCGTCCGCCGGTAACCCCAACGCGCGCAGAGGCGCGAGGGCCCATCCATTGCTGCTCGCAGCTTTAATTACAGTTTGAATTTCGTCACGGCACTTATATCACAGCTACCCCAAGGTCTTACAAAGCTAACCGTTGTGTCCAATTTAAGGCATTTTTATGAACGTGAGGGGTCTTGTTAGGAGGAGCAGCTAGCTAGCTATATGTCCCATTCAATACAATGGGAAAAGATTGCGGCTAGCTTGCTACACTTTCGGCATAACTATAGTATATTTAGGGGTCCAAGCCCATGGGGGCATGGGAACCGTGTATGCACGGCAACGCGGTTCACATCTCCAGCGGCGCTGTGGAACCCTATTGTTTTTCTGATTATTCTTCTCCTTCTTCTTACTTATTATTATTCTTCTCCGCCTAAAACTCAGACTACAGCCTAAATTGTACATGGTGGGGGGTTGCCATCTTCAGGACTGGTCCAAAACTCCGCAAGGACCTCAGGCGCAAAAATTGACCCACTTCCACCACTAGGTGGCGCTATAGCAGAAAAAATGCGTATGGCCCTATAACTCCATACCGTAACCCGACATTCAAAAACCATACATCTACGCGTTCCCTGGATCCAACTGAATCACGTGATATAGGCCACGCCCATTTCCACCTGGACTTTTATGCATGAAAAATCTCGATTTATCAAAAACCTACTTTTTCAAACTCCTCCTAGACCGTGGAACCGATCTGCACGAAACTTGGACCGTAGCATCTCCAGACTGACCTGACTAAAAGTTATGGAAAGAATTTTTATACGATAAAAATTGTGCATATAACGCACAAACTAATTTGTGTAGCTAACTATGAAAACACCAACTTTGCCATATCTCAGCCAAAATAAATGCTATCAACGCCAAACTTTAGATTATTCTTTGCCATGACCCGCTGGACGTACCCCATGCGTTTTACGAAAATTGGACACTAGGGGGCGCTACAAGTACAAAAAGTTTATATCTCATGAACGGCTCATCCGATTTTATAAAACATTTTATGGGTACCATCTGGGGCCAATCCTGAGGCCAACGCTAGAATGGAGTACTGAGGGGTCAAAGTGGGTGTGGCCTATGGGACCCAATGTGACCCAACTCTAGATTCATCACTTACACTAATGTGAACAACTTTAAATTTACAGGGTAGATGGGCCATGGATCACACCTACCAAAAATTTGACCACTAGGTGGCGCTATGTTTTTTTTTTGTCATTAACTCCCACAATACACATCGCACATTAGAAATTTACATCCACGTGTTCCTTGAATCAAGCTGAATTAACTGATATAGGCTACGGCCATTTCCGCGCAAACGTTTTTTCGCAATATCGCAAAACCAACCAATGTGCAAAACCAACTTTTTTGAACTCGTCCTAGGCTCTGCGACCGATCTGCACGAAACCTGGTATTTAGCATCTCCAGATAGACCTGACAAAAAGTTATGGAAGGAATTTTGCTACGTTAAATTAATCGATACTGTTACATCCAAGATCGATACACTGTGTGTAAGAAATGTTAATCATTTGTCCATTATGAGTTATAATGTTCAATATGTTTATTTTTCCACTGGATGACTCAAAATATATAGAACTGTAAATGTGTTGATCGTTGGGCATGCCGCTCTGAGGATTTGTACCAAATTTGGCAAAGATCGGCCATTAGTGGGTGCTATAATCAACATATAAGTGTTTTGCCCTGTTAATCAATGTTAATGGAATATTTGCAATGGGAATGTATCAAAGACTTTGCAGCTCACACTTCTCAATATTTACTGATGTTTACCTCCTACCATTACGTTTTGGTTTTCGCTTTTGCGTGCTCCCCTGGTGTTCTACAATAAAGAAACATCTTAACCCACCTGAAAATGTTTCTACAACCTTCACAGTGGACAAATGTAACTCTTTTCTCCCACTTTTTCAATCCAAAATCAACACCATTCATAGGCGTTGATACCGTGCAATTAAACATTGTAGTTTGTGCTAAGTGGAGAGTCTGTCATAGTGTGATTGGTTATGTCCGTGGCATAGATTCTTAATTTCCCACGAAGCTGATCGCGGTTACGTGTCAGTTAAACTTCTCATCTCCAATCCTGTCTGTATTTGTGAGAAGTGGCGCTGTCCTGAGTTGAAAGCCTACTTTACGGCTTTATCGAGTTAATAGGCGCGTGTGTTCGTGTCGGCCGCTGTCCATTTCCTAAGATTTTGAAATGCAAACAACTGTGGACAACTTCTTTTTTTTTTTTTCGCGGCGCATGTGAGCACCCACAGAGGAAAATATCAAACGGCGCCTATGACACCATTTACAACAACCTGACCACCTCTCCTGCTCTTTCAACCACCACACCTGCCTCCCCCCCTCCACCCGCTCAGTCACTCTCATTTCTCTCTGCTGTCCCCTGTGGTCAGGGGGGTTAAGAAGTTTGTTTATAGTAGAGAATTGTTAAAGGTAGTCTGTATATGCATGGAGATGAACGGTTAACCACTACATTTGCAACGGCAGAGTACCGCAGACCTCATGCATCAAACCTCTCGATATTCACCGTTTGCCCCCCCTACGTAATGCTTCTGGTCCCGCATTGGCGCAGCTTCCCGTGTCATCGGGGCGACTGGCGCAGCTCCCCGGGATGTCGGGGACGACTGGCATCGGAGGCGACTGGCATCGGAGGCTTGGGCCCAGTCATAACTGCTTGCAGTTCTAGTTACAGTTTGAATTTCGTCAAGGCATGTATATTACAGGTTCCCCAACGTCTTACAAAGCTTAGCTAACACTTGTCCGATTTCGGATTTCAATTTAATGCATTTTTGTGAATTTCAGAGGTCTCGTTAGGAGGAGGCTAGCTAGCTCTCATTGATGGACTCCAGCTCACCGCGGGCTCTATCAATGAGACTCACGGACAAGAGGTGTTTATTTCCACACATCGTTTGTTTAAATAACTCAACACACATATCCATTATAAGATTAGTTGGAACCTACGGTAAGAGATTGCGGGTGTAACAAGCTCGCTGACCGCGCTCTCAGTCACACACCGGCCATTTAGCAGGAAGAGGGGAGGGAGAAAAGCGACCTGCAGGCCCTGGAGCTCTTTCAGGGCAGCGGCGTTTGGTAGTCCAGTCACCCAGAAAGGGTGAGTTTGCGCGGGTATTGAGCACCGCGGGCTGACGGCCGTGACGGAGCTCAATCTAGCTCACAGCAGGCTGGAGTCTGTGAAGGAGGACAGGCAGGGCGGCGATGTAGCAACCCAGGCAGCACTAGCCGCTGAACTCCGACACACAGTCAGACAAAATTTGCAATTAGCCATCCATTTTCGTAAACGGCCCATATGAGCTTTACATAGTTGATTTCTTGCATTAAAAAGTTTCAGAATTGAATTTTGTAATGGAATAGCAGAGATCTGCGCGACCTACATTCAGAAGACTACCTGATCTCAGGTCATTTGTGTAGCTTATGTAAATGTTGGGGCGTGACCGTTCTCTTAATACACCCATGGGCGTGACAAAGGTACAGGTCCTGAGATGCTTACGTAAGCAACTAGCTTTGTTGAGATTCGCCTGTTTTCAGCGGCAGTTTCAAAATATGAGATTTTTATAGTAAAGGGGTGTCAATGGGATTTTGAGCTTCTATGTACAGTACAGACCAAAAGTTTGGACAAACCTTCTCACTCAATGTGTTTCTTTATTTTCTTGACTATTTACATTGTAGAATCTCACTGAAGGCATCAAAACTATGAATGAACACATGTGGAATTATGTACTTAACAAAAAAGTGTGAAATAACTGAAAACATGTCTTATATTTTAGATTCCTCAAAGTAGCCACCCTTTGCTTTTTTTGACAGCACTGCAAACCCTTGGTGTTCTCTCAATGAGCTTCATGAGGTAGTCACCTGAAATGGTTTTCACTTCACAGGTGTGCTTTGTCAGGGTTAATTAGTGGAATTTTTTTCCCTTATTAATAAAAAAGCAAAGGGTGGCTACTTTGAAGAATCTAAAATATAAGACATGTTTTCAGTTATTTAACACTTTTTTATTAAGTACATAATTCCATATGTGTTCATTCATAGTTTTGATGCCTTCAGTGAGAATCTACAATGTAAATAGTCATGAAAATAAAAAGGAAATGCATTGAATGAGAAGGTGTGTCCAAACTTTTGGCCTGTACTGTATGTCCTATTAACCACTGAACTGTCGTTATTCAACTATTGACAGGGTAAAATCGGCTTAGTATAGTTGCCCTGGACAACTTGCTGTAGCAATGTGTGGATGGTGATGCCCAAATATGTAATTTTGCTTTTTCATTGGTTGAGACTATGGCCGTGGGATTCGCATACAAAGTATGTACCATGTCAATGAATTTGACTCCCAAACCAAGCCTCTCCATTACTTGCCACAGGTAGTTCCATTCTAGGCGGTCAAAAGCCTTTTCCACGTCCTGTGATAAAACTGCTGCTGTTGTTGGGAGGTTTTTGGCTTCTTCTATTACATGGAGTAATCTGTGTATATTGTCTGCAGCTTGACGCTTTGGTATGAACCATGATTGGTCAGGGTGGACTAGCTTCTCAATGAAGCGTTCTAGGCGTAGTGCCAAGATTTTGGAGTAAAGCTTAATATCACTCTACAACACAACCATAAAAGGACCGAAAATGAAGAAGATGTAGACAAAAGACTATCAATATTAGATCTAAGAATAGGGATTTATTGCACAAAATACAAGTTCTAGGAAAAGAAGCGCAGACTGTGGACCGGTCTTTTACACTTCTCTGCATACTGAATAAACTGACGGAGCGCACCGGCCGTGCTGAGTGCATGGAAAACACGTTGAAGGGTTGGGCGCAACCAAGTCTCACCCAGAGGTGGGGGGGGTTTGAGTGATAAATGTTTTTATTTGCTTGCCAATTACATTGAATCAAGAAAGCCAACCAGTTATCATTTTTTATAACCGTTAATATTTTACATTCATCATTATGATAACATTTTTGGGCGGTTAAACAGGCCACTTCTGATTATTGTTAACCCCCCGCCGCCGCCCCTCCCATCCCCCAAATGATACATTTGTGCGTACTTGTGGACCAACTCAACTCTGACAGATTGGGGAGTGATCGTGGTCATGTAATATTTATTTATTTATTATTTATTATTATTATTTTGAAATTAGTGTTCATAAACGAGTAATGTATGGTCTTTCAACAATTTCAAGTGAATATAACAATTTACAGAAAATATTGTTAAAGCTTGTGTGGGGCCCGGGGTAAATGGTTGGTGCCCCTGGGCACTGGCCCAAGTGCCCGCCCTTATGGATAATCCCGGCATGCTCGGTCCGTGCCGATGCTATTGATAGCAGCTGTGGACTCGCTTTGTTTTAATTTTCAGAGCTAGCAATTTGCTTGGTTTACAGCAGTTAAAATAGTAATTTTGCCTCACTCTGTGCATTATGAATTCAGCTCTCCTTTCCGTCATTTAGCTCTGCTCGATTTGTGACTAAAAGAGTATGTGTAGATTTAGAAAAACAAGTCTTAAGAGATTGCTCTAACGATTTAGAACATTCTTCCAACTCCTCAATTCTTGCCTCTCTCTTTTTCTTCAAATTTGCTGAAAAGGAAGATGTGAAATCTCTAATAAATCCTTTAGTGGCTTGCCGGGTCCGAAACTGAGGCAGTATTGATTGATATGAACTCTGCTAGTTTGGCTCCAAATTCTGTATTAAAAGCTGTGTTTTGGAGAAGGGAATTATTAAATTGCCACCTTCTAGATTTTTCTCCTAACATATCATAATGGAATGTGGTTATCAGTGCATTGTGGTCAGACAGGATTGCTGGTTCCGTTGCTATTGTGTGGAACATTACATCAAGCTCACTGGAGCACAAAAAATAATCAATGCGGGAGTGGGTGCGGTGACGTGTGGGGAAAAAAAAAGTGTTATCCTTTCTAGGAGGATTGTGCATTCTCCATATATCTGTAAGATCGTGGGATTCCACAACTGCATTAAACATGTGCGATGTGTTTTTGGGCTTTCGTGTGGCTGACCGCTGATCTATCCTGATTTAAGTCTAGTACCGCATTCATGTCTCCCCCTATAATTAGTGAGTATTCATTGAGAGAAAGCAATTGGTTAGGCGCGGGAAAAAGCTTTCATCATATCTAGCCGGTGCATATACTGAGACAAAGGCTATTTTCCTACTCCTTATTGTAGTACATATATATGATATGCTGCCTGACAAGTTTTTACTACTGTTGTCTATGGTGAGTGTGCATCTCTGTGACCGCAAAACAATGGAGCCCTTGGTTTTGGTGTCATCACTAGATGCAGCAGCAACTTTGAAATATTTATTTTGTAGACGATTTACATCTCTTTTAAGCAAATGTGATTCTTGAATAAGCGCCACGTCTATGTTCTTCCTTTTTAAATAATCCAGGATTTTAGCCCCCTGATGTTAACAGAAAGGATTGAAAGTTCAGCCATCTTCAAAAGGTACACATATGTCTTGAATACACTACCGGAATTCACTGATAAATTTGTAACAAAGGGTGAGCTGTTAGATCTAAGCACGGTGTGGTTAAAACATAAAATAAATCCCCTAACCCTCCAAGACCGCAGACCCCTTTCCCTCTCTGTAGGATACGTGGCCGCATCAAATGCAGCTCGCACAAAAACACAGCTCCTGTCTAAAGTCACAGGTTAACTGAAACAGGTCTAATGTTTTCCTGTTAAACATGAACAATGTTACAAAAAAACTGAAAACTAAGTACCAACCATCTATTAATTTCTGAAATAAACTGTATGAAAAACAAATCAGCCGTGTAGGAGTAATAGACAGATTATAAAATGCCGTCAAATCAAATGCTCCTTGTAACTTGGCTCTCAAACTTGTCCGCTTCCTTGGGTGCAGTGAATGTGAATGTTCTCCCTGCTCAATTTACTCTGAGTTGCCGGATAGATAAGAAAGTTTGGGATGCCTTTAGCATGTAGCTTGTGCTACACTCCTATAAATCCCTGGCGCCGCTGGGTGGTGAAAGCGCTGTAGTCAGGCTAAAAGCGCAGTGTTGCGTTGGAATCTCGAATCAGGCCTTCCTGCTGTGCCTGTCTCGCCCCCTGAAAAATGGCATCACGGTCCTAGTATCTCAGACATCTGAGAATCAGCGTGCGTGTTACTGCACCCTTGCCGTAGATTCTGTGTGCCCTGTCAATTTCGATGGTAGCCCTGTTCTGTAGGGATGGAATCCATTTTGGCAACTGTTTTTGCAAAAATTCAACTGGGTCATCTTTCTCGCTGCCCTCCTTCAGTCCGATGATCTGGACGTTATTTCTTCTCGGATCTATCCTCCAGTTCAGCCAACTTCAGCTCAAATTTCCTCTGGTCATCAAAACATGCTTTCACCGTATTTTTCATCTGTCTGTTGTCCTTCTGTGCCTCGTCTAGTCGCTGTATTAAATCTCTTACTGTAGTTCCCTGCCTCTCCAGCTCTGTCCTGATGTGTTGAAGCGAGGTGTCAATTTCTGCTAACTCCTCCTTCACTGCGATGCGGACCGCTGATTTGAAGCCCGCTTTGTTGCCTTTCCAGAACCCTGGCCATGCCTCCTCCATACGTTTGTCGGCGTTAGCATCCGAAACCTCGCTAGCCGTTGCCATGCTAGCCGAGTTAGCAGAATTCTTTGCTCGGTTAAATTGCAGCGGGGGTCTGCTTTTTTGCACCTGCAGGCATTCCACAAAGTTACCATGGTAACAAATGCAAGGATTGACGTCACATAAGAAAAGAATAGACCTGGGGTCTCATTTATAAAACTGTGCGTAGGATCCTTACTATAAGGTGTACATATGCCCAAAAGCCCAAAATGGCGTACGGCGAACAAAAGTCAGATTTATAAAACCGTGTGTACGCACACCTGTAAGCAATGCTCCCTTTATAAATCAGAGATTACCTACAAGCGTGCGTACGTGGATCAGTCTCTTATCCCGCCCTGTACACACCCATTTTTAACCATAAATAGAATACAAAGCACCTTGTGAATGCTGATCAGTATATGAATGACATTGGCAGTTGTTACACCGAATCATGACTGGCGGAGAAAAAGCAAAAAACTTCTCAGACGTTCAGGAATTGCTGCAAATTGAATTATAATTTGGCCTGTTCTTGCACAGTGTATGGAACCCTGATCTATAGACTACATATATTAATAATACATCCAAAACGGCAGGCATTACGGCACTCGGGGACAGCTTCGATATACCAGACGTATATGATAAGATTTAACAGAACTATATATTATATCCAAACAAGCCTCAGTGATAAAGTTGAAGATTATATATAATATTTATTTAAAAAAACACTTAGCTGTCTGACATTTCCCTCTGGAAACAGCCTGTTTCCCCCAGAAGTGGCGAGGACCTGTATTTGGACCGGGATGGCACGGTTCCGGCGCGTTGCCCTCTACTGGACCCAATTTAGTACATAGAGCCAAGAGCTCAGCTTTAGAAAATCTAAATAGGCATATTAGCCAGTCATCATCATGGTCGCTGAAGTCTCTTTTTCTCCTGATTCTTCCATTAGCGTAGTCCTCCTGCAGTGCCAGCAGTGACATCATGCAGCATTACGCACGGGGGTCACCGCAGTATTTATATGTTTACAACAATTTGTGATTGTTAACACCTTGCCATCACAGCATCAACTAGTGGTATCCCCCACCCAGAGATACAATTTGAAGACGAAATAAAGTGTAATAGGCAAACGCACTTTTCTTCATGCAGGTTTTGTCACGAACAGTATTAAAGTTCGGACTGATAATGAGGATGTTAAGGGTAACGATTGCGCTAGATCTTAACGGCTGTATTTTCAGACTTTGACATTTGATGATATATGCACAGTTTTAAAGACAGATATTTAGTTATTTACACTGTGTTCTGCCGTTATCTAATGCTAGGGTATTTGCTGATATCCTGTATTCCATGCAGTTGGGCCATCCCCTCCTCCCGCGCTCCGTAGCGGACAATGTGACGGCGAGACAGCGCCGATTTAAATATTAAGAACAAATTTTGAGTTGGAGATGTTTATAGAACCGTTATCACTCAGTACAAGCGCAAATAACACTGCTGATTTCATCTTCATGGTAAGTGGATGATATGGAGTGAATGTGCGTGAGGCATCAATACTAGAAAATATTAGAGTAATCTTATTCCCATTTACTCTCTGCAGTCTGACTTCAGTTCACCACCTCACCACCTGCGTTGCCAATTCCTATTTTGTCTCCAAAATGTGCGTACACATTCTCCCGTCAAGTTTGTTTTTTATAAATCACAACCTTTGCGTGGGAAGTGGCGTATGCACATTTTCATTGACTTTTTCCCCCTTTCCAGTGTACCTGCAGACTTCTCCTCAGACCTGCCATGAGAGGTTGAAGCAGAGATGCAGAGAGGAGGAGAAAGTCATTCCATTGGTGAGGACGTAAATCTAAACATATGGTTTGACTTCACGGAATACATAAAACAATCAAAAACCGTAAAAGTGGAAATAAATGGGTTAAACATTTTGTGAATTGGTCACTATTGTTCCATCTGTCACCAGGAGTATCTGGAGTCCATCCACCAGCTGTATGAGGAGTGGCTCATCAAGCAGAGCTCCTCCCCTCTTCCTGCTCCTGTTCTGGTGAGTTAACATTAACATCCCACCAGGTGCTTTGGTTTGCTTTGTGTGATGTGTAGCGGGAGATAGGGGACCCAAATGCAGGGAGAGGCAGGCAGGCAGGAGAAGGTTTGAACTTCAGGCTTTAATCCAACAAAAAGCGGCACTACAGAGACTGGAAAACTCACAAAGTCAGGCAGGGAGAAACCAAAAGCAACGGCAGCAGGCGATAGCATGCACAAACTGACGGGCAAAATACAGGCAGGAACAAACTGACACAAGACGATCTGACACGAGACAAGGAGAACACAGAGGTTAAATACATGAGGTAATGAACAAACTAGGGCTTTGACTTTTGCCCAAAAATCATATTCGAAGTTTGTTTGTTTATTAATATTAACATTTGAATATATTCGAATATTTATTAATACTATTTTGACCATTAAATGCCTTCAGTTTAAAAAAAAATTAAAAGTCAGACCCTGGATTAAACACAAACAGTATGCTTTCCACAGGAAGTTCAGAGCTTTCACCATAGCCTATGTAAGTGGTCTGATATTTATACTTGTGTGCTGTTGTGTGCGTCGAGCCGGTCTGTGTGGGCGGTGTTGCCAACTTAGCGACTTTTCAGACCCCATTAGCGACTTTTTTTTTTCACAAAAGCGACTAGCGACAAATCTGGCGACTTTCTGTAGAAAAGACAGCGACTTTCTGTAAAAAAAAAAAAAAAGAGTCGCCAGAATTGTCCAGCGAACACGCAATGTATTTCTCTCCTGTGGCCACCGAAACACCTCTCTCTTCTGTTCTGTGACTGAGGAGCAGCCCCGTCCTCCCCTCTGTGCTCTCTCCTCATGTGCAGCAGCACTGAGCAGGCAGGTAGAAAGGGGAGAAGGGACAGGGTGCGGGGGCCGGTGTAGGTAGGAGAGACGGTGGCACGCAATGGGAGAAAGACGCCGCTGAGCTGGCCTGGCGTCGCCGCGACGTGTAGTAACATTTTGAAATGCGTGAAAAACCTCAGAATCTGAATTGAAAACGTTTACAAGCAAACACATTTACAAAAAATAATGCCCATAACAGGTTTGAATATTAAAGTGATGGTTCGGAGTAATTTCACCCTAGGGTCCTTTGCAACATGACCTCGAGCCAAACGCCCCCCCAGAAGCTTTTTTCAGCTGGGTCTAACATTGGGAGAGTTAGTGTAGAGTAGCGTTATCAGCTGAATAGCTTAGCGCAGGGGCTAATGGACCCACGTTTGTATCTCGTAAATGACCCCACTAATAATGCCCGAAATGATACCAAACTTCTACACTAGTACAAATAGGTTATGCACTCATAAATCGATGGATTGGAAAGTTTGTAAGTACACCAGAAGTTTATGAACACTTGCCTGCTCTCTTCTGCTCTCTGTTGCTGCTGCTGCTACCTGCAGTTAGACAAGTGCTTAGGGCCGTCTACAAATTACTACACCGAAAAGAGATACAACAAAAATATTTATTAATTTAATGATTAAATAAGGTAATGTCTCCAAACTTACCTCAAGTCTCCTGCTAGTTATACTACAGCACTTACTCAAAAAAAAAAAGTTAAATTAAAAAATATTTTTGTTGCATCTCTTTTCAGTGTTGTAATTTGTAGACGGCCCTAAGCACTCGTCTTACAGCAGCAACAACAACAGCAGAGAGCAGAAGCCAGCAGGCAAGTGTTATTTACATAAACTTCTGGTGTACTTACAAACTTTCCAATCCATCATTTTATGAGTGCATAACCTATATGTACTAGTGTAGACGTTTGGTATAATTTCGGGCATTAATATTTTATTTTATTTTATTTTTTTTATTTTTATTTAGAATCTAATACATAGAACAAATTAAGAATTACAAAGACAAAACAAGCTTCAAACACCCCCACCCACCCCTACCACCCTCCCATGTATTCACACCACAATCACCACCACATTCAACTCCACATTCGTAGTGTTTTAACAAAAAAAAAAAAAAAACACTATAAAATAAAAAAAAAAGCACAAAGCAAACAAAATAAAGAAACAACAAAGAAAAAAAAAAAATTAATATAAATCAATCCTCTAATTCAAGTAAACAAACATTCCATTTCTTTTCATGTTCAATTATTCTGTTGTTATTCGTTGCTATGATTGTTTCCAGCATATGCTGATGATAAACTCTATTCTTAAAGTGTTTTATACATAAATTTGATGTAGTTTTAGCTTTAAAAATAAACATTCTACCTATCAAAACAATCATATTCAAAAAGTGATTACATTTACCCTCATATACACATAACAAAACATTCTGAGGTGTGATTCGCAAAACAATATCCATAGACCTTAACCATATCTGTATCTTGGTCCAAAATTTAGCCACATGAAGGCAAAAATAAAACAAATGCATCAGGTCTCCTCCTCCTCATCCCCACAGAACCTGCAACAAGGGTTTTTCTATCTGCCACTTAACCAGAGACTTTTTTGTTGCAATAATTTTATAAAAGATTTTAAGTTGAAATATTCTGGAATATGAATCAATTGTAGTTCTATAAATTGTTTTAAAGTAATCTTTCCACAAAATTGGTTCATTAAATTCGTTTTCTTAACAACAAGCAGGTTCTGTGTGGAAAAAGTGCAGTGCCTGTGATATTTACTTTCCAAATATATATTATTTTATTTATCTTTGCACCAGATAACCATTTTAAACATCTTATTGGTGGGAGACAAACCATTAATTTATTCTTCTTATCATTTTGCAATTTCTTTTCCAAATTTGGGGAATTGCAGAAATTAACTGGTTAAATTGTAACCGATCGAGAGAAATGCTAAAAAATGTTTTCAAGTTTTCATAAGAAATAAAATCTCCAGATAAGTCTAAAAGGTCATTGACAAAAATTAACCCATTTTTAACACATTCCTCCCACAACAATGGCCTGTCTCCAACCATAATTTTGGAATTCATCCATAGCAACTGTGTTTGAATATCTTGAATTGTATCTGGAGGGTAGTACTGGAAATTCAACCAAGCCTTCAGTGCATCCTTGAAGAATGGTGATAATTCTTTTAAACTACTTTGAAATAGTTTATCAATATGTATTGTTTTTAATTGGTAAAAAGGAAACAAATTATTCGAAAAGAAGGAAAAGGCTGAATATAATCTCTGGCTCGTAATCCATTGTTTGTTGTGATAAATTTTAGTCACCCAAGAGGCTTTCAAGGAACAGTCCATCATTTGAAGATTTTTTAACTTCAGTCCACCGTTATCATAAGAATTATATAAATATTGCCTTTTAATTTTATCTGGTTTATCATTCCATATAAATTTGAAAATGTTTTGTTCAAACTGAAGAAGAAGAAGAATTTTGTGCTAGGTGAAGGAAGAAGCATTAATAAGTGAACAAATTGTGGAATTACTAATGTATTTATCAGAGTTACTTTTCCTTGAATTGTCAGAGAGTTTCCCCTCCAAGGTTGTAAAATTCTATCAGCCTTCACCATCCTTCTCTCATAATTATATTTAACAATTTCTTTAAAGTTGTCCGGTAAATAAATCCCTAATATATTAACTTCTCCATTAATCCATTTAACAGGGGCCGAACTGTTTAAAATAAAATTGGTATTTTTTAATGTCCCAATTCTCAAAATATTACATTTCTCAAAATTAGGTTTCAATCCAGATATTTTTGAAAAAATATTTAATTCCTTTATTAATCCTTCCAAAGTGGATTGTGTTGGTTTTATGAAAAAGGTAGCATCATCAGCATACATTGTCAGCTTAATCTCTTGCCCATTTGGAAATAAACCCGGTATATCTGGATTATTCCTAATTCTAATAGCCAGAATTTCAATACATAAAATAAAAAGATATGGCGACAAAGGACACCCCTGACGGACTCCTTGCATTAATACAAAAGTGTCTGATATATGACCATTATTGATCACTCGACTAACAGGATGATTATAAAGAGTTTCAAACCACTGTATTAAATTATTCCCAAAATTAAAAAAGCCAAGACATTGTTTTATAAACTTCCATTGTACTTTATCAAACGCCTTTTCAAAATCAGCAACAAACAATAATCCTGGTTCCTGATGGTTCTCATAAAAATCTATCGTGTCCAGTATTTGTCTCAAACCGTCTCCAATAAATCTTCCCTTAATAAAACTTGTCTGATTGTTTTTTATAAGATCTCCAATTATATTTTTTATTCTTAAAGCAATACATTTAGTTAAAATACGAGTATCACAACAAAGCAAGGTCAATGGCCGCCAATTTTTTAACCATTTGGGATCTTTATATTTCCCATCAGGATTTTGTTTTAAGAGTATTGAGATAACTCCCTCTCTTTGTGAGTTAGATAGAATACCTTTGTAAAAAGAAAAATTGAAAGATTCTAATAGGGGTTTTTTATTTCTGTAAAGAAAATCTTATACATCTCGGTTGGGATTCCATCGATACCAGGAGATTTACCAACTGAAAATGAATTAATTGCTTCCAATAACTCCTGCTCTGTTATTTCGCCTTCACAGCTTAATTGCTGTGAAGTAGAAAGTACAGAGACATTGTTTGAAGGGAAATATTGCTCATTCACACCATTAAGGGGCTCCGAACTTGCATCATTAAAATATAAAGCTTTAAAATATTCAAATTCTTCCTGCAATATTTCTTGTGGATTTGTAACCAAAACATCATTTCTATATAAACTCATAATATTCTTTTTAACAAAGTTTCTTTGGTTTAACCGTAAAAAATGTGCTGTACACTTCTCTCCCTTCTCCATCCAAGCAGCTTGTGACCTAAGCATAACTCCGTTTACCCGTTCCTGATAAAGACTCTCCAATTTATCTTGTTTTCTTTTAATTAATATTTCTATTTCAATTGCATAACTTCTATCTAATAATTGTTGTAGTTCATTTATTTCGTCCGCAAGCTCTCGTTCCTGTTTTAGGTTTCTTTTTTTCTTGATTGATCCCATCTTAATCGCATGTCCTCTAAAGGAACATTTAAAAGCCTCCCAAACATTATGTGGATTAGAGGAATTTTCATTATCTTCGAAAAATTCCTTGATAAATCTCCTGGTAATGTTAACAAATGAATCATCATTTAAAAGCGATACATTAAACTTCCAGTATTTCGGGCATTATTAGTGGGGTCATTTACGAGATACAAACGTGGGTCCATTAGCCCCTGCGCTAAGCTATTGAGCTGATAATGCTACTCTACGCTAACTCTCCCAATGTTCGACCCAGCTGAAAAAAGCTTCTGGGGGGGGTGTTTGGCTCGAGGTCATGGTGCAAAGGACCCTAGGGTGAAATTACTCCGAACCATCACTTTAAGGGCTGCCTAATAGTCGTTTGACGATCATTATTTTTTTTTTTTTATATTCGAATGATATTCGAATGATATTCGAATAACGAAGTTCGGAGTCAAGGCCCTAGAACAAACTAGGGACAGGTGTGTGAAAAATGGGCCTCCCGGCCCACGTCCACACAGGATGGTGGCGGCAAGGACACACTGAGAATGGGTGGTGATGGGATGAAGACACAGCAAACAGCCAACGTGGATTTGCAGGAAAAATGTAGATTTATATACAGTGCTAAAATACATCGTCCAGCACTCTGCCAACAACAACAAAAACTTCCAAAACAAGCAAACAAAAAAAAATGAACCACTGGGTTTCTCAATTTAACTAGCACAAGCAAAAAAAATCTCTTCTTTCAACAATTCTCTGTATACAACCTCTCAGCAAGTTGACACTCTCCCGACTCTCTCGAGGCACAAAAACCCTCGCTTTAACCCTTCGGAGTCTTGGGCTATTTTGGCCGTTTTTGAGTACTTTTTATTTTGCGACATAAACAAATGTTTACCATACCAATGTTTGGTATCTTTCTTTTCAGCACAAGATCACCTATATGACATGATAATTAGTTTTTCACTTTAATGTACTGTTTCAACATACTGGACACAAAAACACACAAAAAAAACACAAAATCCGATTTGAATATATTATTTTAATATACAAAACACAAACATGCTCAATCAAGCATTTTTAAAAGTTTGTAATGTAAACACAAGTTGTACATATCAACATAAAAAGGTAAAATTCAGATATAATCAAGATATATACAAAAGAATATGATTTACAAATAAAAGCGAGTGGGTCAATGACAAATAAGGCTTTTAAAAATGTGTTTTTAAAATAATCTTTAAAAATGGACAGAATACATTATTTTGAATTTGGAAGAGTGTGTTTAAACAAGTCTTAATGGTTGCACAACATTTACAGGGGTTTTGATACATTTTTAGACTGTATTTGCAATTTCACCACCCAAAAGATGTCAGGTGGCGCAACCAAAAGTTTAAACAACGAAAAACACACTTCCTTCTTTTTTTTCTAAGTGTTTTTTTTTTGGTAAGTATACTTGAGAGTGTCTACTGTGCCTAACACATTATTATTTTGTAGTTGAGCTTGGTATTAAAACAAACTATTGCATAATTTATTGTAGGGGGTGGGAAATTTTGTTTTCCAACATCCAACTTTACATTTAAAATGTGAATAAATACTTTAGAAATCTAAAAAGTATATATTTTTATAGAATAATTATGTACATCACATTTTCCAACCATATCTTCACTTGAATCTATTATTTATTGGTTTAAAGTAGTATTTTACCTGGTTGCACCACCTGACGATGCGTAAGCGCACTTCGACAGATTCATAATGACAAGAAATATGATGAATAATTGCATTTTTATTAGAATACAGAATAAGAAAATCACAGGTGTCTCGGTTAACAGTCTATTAAAGTACAATTGGTAAAGATTAAAAACTGGTTATCAGTCCATTTAAGTAAACCGTATTAAACTGATCAGGAACAAAATTGTTTGGGCAATATTACATGACAAAAATGACACTTCATCTTCGTTAGAAACTGAATAGGCTACAATGAATAGAATTGATTAATTAAATTGTACTGTAGTTGAACGACAGTCATGTTTTAGTTTGGTTAAAAAAAACACATCTGATTAGGTCCACTGAAAATATGTATTTTAAATATGTAAATTTATCAAAAGTACTCAATTTAAAACATTAATCCCCTCAAATAGTAACAGGATTGCAACATATAACTTAAACATAGATAATCATAACAAACAACAATAAAGCTTTTCTTAACAAGACATTCTGAAATGTTTAACAGCGATCGTTTTGTGACTGGCATGTAGAAATGCGTCCGGTATGAATGGCCAGGCGCGGGATCAGGCATTTATCTACGCTACGTTGGCTCTATGAGCTCCGGTGGGTTTTCTCTGTAATTTCTTATTTTTAGGTGTGTCTTCTGAAGCTAGCCCAGTCTGCATGGGTAAGCTCTGTGTGCCGTGAATTAAGAGGCTCTGGTTCCGATATCACTTGGAGAACATCGGTTAGGTAGTAATATATCACATCTGCAGGATGGGGCCAAGTAAACACATTTTTATTGCCCAACTGCTGCATGCAGCTGACCTCAATCTCCTCACCAACCACCTGAAGAACCTGCCCCACAAATGGCTGCTCCTCATATTTCACCAAAACGAACTTTCCAATGAGATCTGGATCCTGGACACTTGCCTCGGCACTGCTTGTTGGAAATCTGACCATGGTGGTGTTATGGCACTCACAGATGTGGGGCCTGCTGCAGAAACAGGAGAGTTCTCGGTGCAGTATTTTTCCTGGTTCTGATGAGATCACCTGGTGTATTCCCAAAGTTCCCTTTACAAGGGGCACGACGTCAGGAACAGCTTCATCAAATCTTCTGATGTCCTCCTCACACACCCAGAAGAACTTTACTTCACTTGATGCCTGTCTCTCCATTAAAAATCTGTAAAAATCCTCAGGGGTTTGGATGTCTGCCTTCCCGGTTGACAGAAGAGTCAGCAATCCTTTTAACAGCACCCCTAACCCCATCTGGTGCACCTTTCCCGTGAGACCCTTCAGAGAAGTTCCAAGTGACCTGATTGAATCCTGAAAGGAAGGGGATGGTGCTCAGCAGGTAAAAGTTCTTTTTGTTACGGTACTGAGTGACAGGTCCATCGCTCATCACATGGAGAGTAGTAGGACGTGGGTTCCGACTGCCCAACACATCTTTTATCACAGGCTCAAGGTGGGCCCACACAGCTCTCTCATCATGCCGGAGGCACCCAGAGATACTGGCATAGGACTGCACACCAGCAGAGGTGTAGGCAACACAGGAGTGGACAGTAGCCTGCCTTCTGTTCCCACCAAAGTGAAAAGCCTGCACTTCTCTGTTCAGTTTGCAGCCAAAGTTTTCTGCAAAATCAACATGTAGGACCATTTCATCCTCTCTCAGGCTTTCCTTTAATGCCCTGCACTCTTTGGCCTGGTGAAGCCAATTGAAGTGGTGTTTCGCAAGGCCATCAAGCTTGCGATTAAAAAGTTCCAACAAATCAGTGAAATTGCCCTTCTGTGTCTCTTTTGACGGAGTTCATAAAGGTCCTCTGCTCCTCCGTGACAGGTTTTCTTACCCACTGAGACCACATCACCATCTCTTCTGTCTGGGGTTTTGAAACTTCCACTTCATCATAGCAGCATTTTGCACACACTCGGTACATGCAGGCCTTGTTGTCTGGATTGCACACAATTGCGGACAACAGCTGAGAGACACTGGTTGTTTTCAGAAGACCTTTCTGCTGCAGTTTTTCAGACAACAGTTTGACATTCTCATGTTCCATGCAGGCACATGTGTTCCTGTCAGACGTTTTTGGCTGAGTCACATAGAAAGGACAATATCTGACAAACTGTCTGTAAGAGAGCCTGTGGGACCTTTCCATTTCAGAACTAAATGATAAATGGAGTTCAGCTAGGGGTTTAACGAGAACACGCCTCTGCTGTTTTTTTTTTTTCATTGTCACTGTGTCTTTTTTCCCTGGCAGCAAGCGACTGTTCTCATCACGACAGAGGAACTCCACAACTTTGTCTTTCCTTTCTACAGCCAGTTTCTTTGCACCCCTGTTTTCTTCTGTAGTAGATTTAGCATTTCCCTGTCTCCTGGTTCTTTTCTGTCTTAATCTCTCTAGGCGTTTTCGAAATTTTTCGGTTTCTTTTCTGGCAGCCTCCATTTCCCTTTTCATCATGTTCATATCACGGCGCAACTTTGCTCTCTCTCTTTGCCATCTAAAGCTACTTGCTCTCAGTGGTGTGGAAGAGGCTCTTGGTTGCTGTTGATCTAAACTGTTCTCTGCATCAATGTCAGGGGGGTCAGGCTGAAGCTGTGCTATGGGAAGTGGATCCACTGACTCAGGTGCTTCAATGGGAGTTGTATCCAGTGACTCTGGTGTGCAATTTAAGATTTCCTTCATAGCTCTTTCCCTTTCCCTGTGCCGTCTCTGATCTTCCTTCCATTGTTTCCTCACTTTATTCTGTTCTGCTCTGGACGCTCGCTGATTGGGGGCTTCAACTTTTTTTTTTTTCCCTCTCTCTTCCTCTTTTGATAACTATAAAAACATCATGAACACTAAGGTTAACTGGCATATTCTATTTTGAAAATCTGAAAAGCCTGACTGATTGCTGTACAAAATTATCAATTACACAAAAACTGTGGCTTATTAAGATGTATTACCTTTCTTTCCTTTTTGCAAGATATCTTTCTGTTGCAGCTGGATCATTTTTAATGCGCTTCCTGTAGCGTGCAGCTTTTTCCTTACTTGATAGTGGCATCTAAAATCATTGAAAGAGATATTTTTTAAATATAATCATAAAAAGATATTTAATGTATATAGTAACTATTAATGTACAATTAATGAATATTTGTAAAAATATACAATAAAATAATTGAAGTTAACATGTTTATTTAATCCAGAAGTGGCATTCCTTCTGGTTGTGCCACCTGACTTACTGGTTGTGCCACCTGACTTTTGCTACTAATTTCAAATTATACAGGCACTTTCTTGGACACCTATACAACTTTTTGTCTTTGCTAACAAGTTTATTCATTCAATTTTATAATACAATAAAGAGTTTTAAATTAAAATAACTTTTTCTTAGTGTTACATTGGTTGTACCACCTGACATGTAAACTGTACAAATCTAACTATGAAGAGAAAGTTGCTATTTTTATGAATATATGAGAGGGATTTACAAACCTTTCACTCATCAGAAAAGGTCAGTTGGGGTCCTCTTGATGATGCAATATCCTGTTCACTCTTTTACCTCTTCACTTCAAAATAAAAGTTCCATGAATGTGGTTGCGCCGCCCTGACATTTCAGATATGCAAATTTCCGGACAAAGGTTTTTTTTCAATTTTCTAAACAATTTAAGAGCTATTAAACTAGTAAATGTTGTTTATTTGAAAGGTCTTCAATGTCAAAGTATGCCCCCATATTTATTTTTAATTTCCTTAACTTTTAAATTCCATATTTAATACTTTTCATATGGTGTTAATTTGCTTGGACGGTTGCACCACCTGACGTTTTGAGGGTTTTAGATGGCAAAACATAAAATATATACCATTTTTATGATACACTAAAATATGTTCAAACTATACAGATTTTATAGAATAAAATGATGCTTGTATGAATTCTTTTAAATTATTTTAAACCAAATTAATGCACTTGGACACAAAAAGTTGCATGTCACGTCATTGACCCGAGTGTAGCCATAGGCTTTTTTTTTTTTTAGCTTTGCCACTCTTGAAAACAGTTTATGCACACAATTATACAGAGAGCTACATTAAATGCCTTGCATTCTCAGAGTATGAGGGTTTCCAAATAGTGCAAATAAAACATAGAAAAAGGTAAAATTGAGATAAAATCAATCTATATACAGCAAAAAGCAGGTGTGGCAATAGGCGTTTTTTCTTTTCTTTTTTGCTTAGAAAATCTGTTTTTGCAGAGTGTCCTCATGGTATCCATGACAAAGTACAGCTGGAACAGGTCCATTGGTGAGTGTACTGAATGCATATTCACCTGGGCATCTGGTGTTCTGCAGGGCATGAACCTACTGGTTTGTGGGGCAGTATCAGGATCACTCTCTGTTTTCCAGGGCTCAGAGCTGTGGTGTGGCTGTCCTGACTTGGCTGGAGATCTTGAGCTGGTTTGACTCTTCCTTCCAGCCCCTCTCTGTGTAGGCCTGTCGGCTTGTTGTCAGGGTTGTAGATGGGCCTGGCTGCTCATCATCTCTGTACATGTCAAGACATATTGTACATCAAAAGTTAAAGATGTTCATTGGCACATATGCACAACAATTACAGTGCAGCAGTCATTGGCAATGAAATTGTTGTTCACACAACCCCCTCCCACACACAAATATACACAGACACACACACACACACACACACACATATACACACACAGAGAGACAGACAGAGACACAGACGCATATATATACACACACACATACATATACATATATATATGTATATATATATATATACACACACACACACACACACACACACACACACACACACACACAGAGAGACACACACATATACACAGAGACAGACACACACACACACACATATACATATACAAAAAGCTAAAAGAAAGCAATAAAAGTTTGTGTCACCTCTTGTTGTGAACCACAAAAGCCAAGTTGTCAATCTCATCGTCGCCACTTTCTGAATCCGACGATGAAATGTAAACAGCATCCTGGTCGTGGAGTCGATAGAATAAGTCGAGGGCTTGTTCAACCGAAAACATTCGCTTCATTTTCCTTCCGCAAAAAACTGTAGTTCTACTCCTAAACTACCTAAACTATCTACACTACTCCTAAACTACTTTCAAAATCTACTCAAACTCTTCTAAAAACTAGCAATATCTCTTTCGCTCTATAATATGTCTCTCTTTGTCTACTCCGTCAATCTCCCGCCTTTCAATTTTGCTTCTTTGCTCAGTTAGCTATTCTTCCCCTCCCCTCCGTAAAATGTGCAGCCTGAAGAGCAGAGGCCGAATATTTTCGTTTTTTGACAAAAACCGACGAAGTTATTAGAATAAATGCAACGCCCGCCGCATCTCATCTTGCGTTCTTTTATGAACGCCTCAATATTTTCAATATTTTTTTATATAAAGTTTAAATGATCATATCTCCATTTTTACTTGGTCTATCAACATAAAACAAAAACTAGAATGGAGTTTCAAGCCTGCACTTTCGACAGAAGTTTGTTTTTATGCTTCAACGCCTTAAACTGGTCATGTGACTTGATCACGCCGGCGTGATCGGCGACCCGGAAGAGTTAAATAAGGCCCTTCAATTACGCTAATTGGTAGAAACCAACGTGACAGGGTGTCTTGTTACGTATAGTGATTCAGCAGATATTTTATCTAATCACACACATACATTGAAATATAGTTCATCATACACCTCAGTACTCATAATAATTAAACATTAATTTCCTGTAATTGAATAACAATCTCCTTACAATACAGCCCATAATTTTATACTGCTACAATAGCTTTCCCCCGCTCAAATAAACACTTTCCCCTGTCCCAAACAGGGACCAGGAAATTAAAGTAGGTGCTATCAGTGTATTGTTGGTGTTTTTGTGCACAATGTATGGATTAACAGAATGGAATGTGTTATGGAGCAGAACTGACGGGTACCATGTCGTTCGCTATGTGGTTTACAGATGTTTGGTGAGTAACTGAAAGTTGTGTAAATAACGATCGCACATGAATGAATCACGCCGCGGTTGCCGGCACCGCATGTAGTTTCAAACATTAGACACTACATGTGTGTGTGCGTGTAAGCGTGTTTGTGCGTGTAGGATAAGGAGTCAGTTTAAATCTTGTGGGGAATGTCAAGCGAGTTGGGGAAAAGGAAGGGCTCTACCTTTTCACATTTCCCTCCTCTTCTGGAGGATCGCCACTGGGGTGGCGAGACAGAAAATCTGCCACCATGTTCTGTTTGCCAGCCCTAAACTACACCTCAAATCTAAAGGGCTGCAAAGCCAAAAACCAACGCGTTATGCGTGCATTAGTGTCCTTCAGCTTGTCAAGCTATGTTAAGGCTCGGTGGTCCGTTTCAAGGACAAAATCTCTACCTAGCAGGTAGTACCGGAAAGTGTCCAGTGCCCACTTTACCGCAAGGCATTCCAGCTCCACAGCTGAGTATCTGGTCTCCCGGGGAAACAGCTTGCGGCTTATGAAAGCCACCGGTCGTTGCTGTTCTCCCTCACCCTGGAGTAGTACTGCCCCCAGACCAACTCCAGAGGCATCGGTCTGTACAGTCCATTGCTGGGTAAAGTCTGGGCTCTGCAGCACAGGGTCACTGCACATAGCGTCTTTTAAGTCCTTGAAAGCCTTCTCATGCTTCTCCTCCCACCTGACCTTCACCGGACCAGACTTTCTGGTCAGGTCAGTGAGGGCCGCAGCTCTGCTTGCAAAGTTAGGCACAAACCGCCGGTACCACCCAGCAAGCCCCAAAAAGGACCGGATATCCTTCTTGGTCTGGGGCTGCAGGCAGTCACGGATAGCCTCAATTTTGTCCTTCTGGGGTCTGATTACCCCACAACCTAGGACGTGTCCCAGGTACTGCACCTCCTGCTGGGCCAAAGCGCATTTCTTAGGCTGCGCAGTCAGTCCTGCCTGATGTATGCGCCGTAGCACCTCACCAAGATGCCTAAGGTGCTCATCCCAGGTAGCACTGAAGACGACAATGTCGTCCAAGTAGGCAGCTGCGAAAGCACTAGTCCCATCCAGCACACGGTCCATTAACCGCTGGAATGTGGCTGGCGCCCCCTGCAGGCCAAACGCCATCACCTTAAACTGGAACAGGCCCTGGGGTGTTCTGAAGGCTGTGTAGGGCCTGGCATCCTTAGCCATTGGCACCTGCCAGTAGCCCTTATACAGGTCCAAGGTGGAAATGAAGTGCGCCTTCCCAAGGCGCTCAATAAGGTCTTCCAGCCTGGGCACGGGATATGCATCGAAGTGTGATTGAGCATTTACTTGCCGGAAGTCGATGCAGAAGCGCATGCTGCCATCCTTCTTTGGAGCCAGGACGACAGGGCTGCTCCAGGCACTCTCCGACCGCTCAATCACTCCAAGTCTCTGCATCACCTGCAGCTCCTCCTGGAGGGCAGGCAACATTCGCTCTGGAACTCGGTACATCCGCTGCCGGAGTGGTGTGGTGTCCTTCAGCAGGACGTTGTGCTCAGCCATGGATGTGGATCCAGGCTGGTCGCTGAAGAGGCCATCAGGGATGACAGCCCACAACTCCTGCTGCTGTTGTGGGGTAAGATGTGTCACGTCAATCTCTCCTGCTGGATGGTCTGTAGGGAAGAACTGCTCTGGGGTGTCTTCCTCCTCCTTCACTGCTTGTACCAGCAGCTGTTGGCTCAGTGGCACCTCTCTCTCGTGCCACTCTTTCAGCAGGTTAATGTGAAATACCTGCCGCTGCTTTCTCCTCTCTGGCATTTCCAGCTCGTAGGTGGTGGGCCCCAGCTTCCTGCTGATGCTGTAAGGTCCCTGCCACTTGGCCAACATTTTTCTGGCCTGGCTGGAAGGTTCGTTGCCTTGTTCTCTGGTCATACCAATTGGTCTGGGTCCGTTGCGCTTGCTGAAGGTTGTCCTTCACCAGGGTGGTCATCTCTTCCATCTTCTCCCTCATGGTGATGACATAGGTGAGGATGTTGGTGGTGGTAGGCTTTGGTGACTCCCAGGCATCTCTGAGGAGATCAGGCGGGCCCTTTACCGGTCTACCAAACAGGAGTTCAAAGGGGGAGAACCCGGTCGAAGCTTGGGGAACCTCCCTGTAGGCAAACATGAGGTAGGGGAGCCAATGATCCCAGTCCTTGCCATTGGCAGCCACAAACTTTCTCAGCATGCCCTTCAAGGTCTGGTTGTACCTTTCTACCAGTCCGTCAGTGGGGGTGGTAAGGAGTAGTCCTAATACCCTTAATACCCAACAACCCATACACCTGCTTCATTGTGTTAGAGAGAAAAGCTGTTCCCTGATCAGTTAGAATCTCCTGGGGAATCCCTACCCTGGAGAATAACTGTAGAAGTACAGTGGTAATGGTTCTAGCTGGGACCTTTCGTAAGGGAAAAGCTTCGGGGTAGCGGGTGGCATAATCACAGATTACCAGTATATATTGGTGGCCTGCCTGTTTGCGCTCTAGGGGGCCAACAATGTCCATCCCTATCCTAGTGAATGGCACATCAATAACTGGGAGAGGCTTAAGTGGGAACGGCTTGACCTTGTGCTTGCTTGAGATCTGACATGTGGGACATGTTTTGCATTATGTATATACATCAGTATAAATGCCAGGCCAAAAGAATTTGTCAGCTATTCTCTGAAGTGTTTTTACACTTCCCAAATGACCGGCCCAGGGGATGTCATGACCTAAGCTCAGTATCTTTGGCCTTAGGCTACAGGGGATCACTAGCTGCTCATTGCTGCTCCCTTCAGGCTGGTGATATAGCAGGCCCTGTTGCACAAATAAAAATTCTCCCAAAAGAGCTTTTGCCTGACCTGTGCTCACCCCCTCGATTACCGTAGCCTTGCCGAAGAGCTCTTTTAGGGACTCATCTTGCCTCTGCAGCTCTTTTAAATCGTGGGGAACTTCCCATATATCTTTCCCTGCAACTGGTTCTGGTTCTGACTCAGCCAGAACTCTAACAGTGCCCAACAGCTTTTCTCATCTGCGCTGCTGATGGGTCTTCACTGCCTTAATCTTCTCTGGAGAACTTATCTCCCTTTTGCTGAATGGCATCATCTCTAATTCCCTCTGGCTATCTGTCTTTGTCTGAGACCTGGTAGCAACCATACTCACTGGCAGAGTAGACTGCACCATTTCTGGCAGTATAAGCACATCCTGGCCTAAAACCACCAGATGGCTCAACCCCTTAACAACGCTAAACGCTAAAATACGTCATCCAGCACTCTGCCAACAACAACAAAAATTTCCAAAACAAACAAAAAAATGAACCACTGGGTTTCTCAATTTAATTAGCAAGCAAAAGAAAATCTCTTCTTTCAACAATTCTCTGTATACAACCTCTCAGCAAGTTGACACTATCCCGACTCTCTCTCTCGAGGCACAAAAACCCTCGCTTTAAATAAGGCCCTTCAATTACGCTAATTGGTAGAAACCAACGTGACAGGGTGTTTTGTTACGTATAGTGATTCAGCAGATATTTTATCTAATCACACACATACATTGAAATATAGTTCATCATACACCTCAGTACTCAAAAAAAAATAAAAAATAATAATAATAATAATAATAGTAACATTAATTTCCTGTAGGGCTGGACCCGAATATTCGTTCGGTGGGTTAGTATTCGATTTCAAAATTTGACATTCGAATAATAAAATTCAGCCCCCTCTCTCCGAAGCTTCGAATATTCGATGCTCATTACTCCCGAAGCGTCGAAGCTCAAAAAATGGTATTCGGACCAGCCCTAATTTCCTGTAATTGAATAACAATCGCCTTACAATACAGCCCATAATTTTATACTGCTACAATAGCTTTCGCCCGCTCAAATAAACACTTTCCCCTGTCCCAAACAGGGAATAAAACTAGCCATTGTCATGGGCTCGTGTTCCTTGGGGAAACAAATTGATGCGGGACCAGGAAATGAAAGTAGGTGCTATCAGTGTATTGTTGGTATTTGTGTGCACAATGTATGGATTAACAGAATAGAATGTGTTATGGAGCAGAACCAACGGGTACCGTGTCGTTCGCTATGTGGTTTACAGGTGTTTGGTGAGTAACTGAAAATTGTGTAAATAACATTGGGCATAATAATTTTAAACTACGGTGTGTGCGTGTAACCGTGTAGGATAAGGAGTCAGTTTAAATGTTGTGGGGAATGTCAGGCGAGTTGGGGAAAAGGAGGGGCTCTACCTTTTCACAAGGTGATACAGCAGGTGAAACACATCAGGGCGGGGCAGGACAATCAGACAAGGTGGGAAAACAGGAATTAGAACTAGAAGAGACAAGACAGAAAACCAGACTTTCACAATAAAACAGGAAACAAACCGGAATACACAACACAAGACAGAAATAGAACCAAAATACAAGGCACAATCCCAAACCATAACAGAACCCCCTCCTCCCGTCCCAAGAAAACAGAACAGAAAAAAAAAAAACGGAGGTCGAGAGAGTCCGGGGGAAGCAGAGAGTCAATGGGGGGGGGGGTCACTGGAGGCAGAGGGCACTAGGGCACGTGGGCACAGGGAACCATGGGCACTCGGGAACAGGGGGCAGCAGTGAAGGCACAAGCCCTCTGGCGGCCGGCGACAAATGCAGAAGCTCTTCGGCGGCCACTACGCTAGTGAAAAAACTACTGAAAAACTGGCTACTGGAATACTGGCCCGCTGTAAGAACTAAAACCAGAGATGTCTGTCTTGAGATCCAGGAAGATTTATTTATGACTTGAACATGAAGTTAAGTTGGATGTGGTTCTGAAATATAAGCAAAATAATACTGCACTTTAATAAGCATCTGAATTACTATGAACATTATTCACCAAACTAAATCTTAAGTATTGTTTTGTTATATGCTGGTATATAACAAAAAACAATACTTAAGATTACATTAATCTCTCAGTAATGGTCAACATAAATGTAACATATTGCTCAGTACACAAACTAAAATAGGACACATCGATTGCAGCACACATATCTGTACACGGTGCAAACAGTGTAATACACTTTAAATCGCTGAGCACGTGGCTCCACAGCGCTAGTCCATTTACTAGTGATTACACGTTACTAGCAAATTGCCCTAACACAACGTGAATATCAACAAGTAATATTAGACAATCTGCACATCTATCAGCTATGCAATGAGAAACACAGCAACAGCAGTCTTATCAAGACGATAATATAACTCTCTCCAAATAAACGTCACGTCGTGACACGGACAAAACTTCTCAACATCGTAGCAGAACACTTATTGAAATATGAATAAACGTAGTTGTAACAGTGGTGGCCTAAAGGTTAGAGAAGCGAGCTTGTGACCGGGAGGTCGTCGGTTCAATCCCCAGACCGACAGGATAAAATCTGGGTGAGGAAAGTGAAAGAACAGCGCTTGTCCCTCCCTCATTACCACCACTGAGGTTCCCTTGAGCAAGGCCCTTAACCCCAACCGCTCCAGTGGAGCTGCTCAGTGGCCAGCAGATCAGACTGTGGTTGTACAGGGCAGCTTCCAGGTATGAATGTGTAACTGTGTGAATGTGATCAGGGCGTTCCTGCAAAAGAGATGCTGCCTCTCAGCGAACCTCTAAATAAAGGTTAAAAAAATAATAATAATAAAATAACATTTACACAGATAATGAGGTAGTAAAACCCATGACAAGTTAGTCATGGGATAGTTTAAACTTACTTTCTGGGCTACACACATCACTTCAACATGTCTGAAAACTGGAAAGAAAAGAGAAAGAAAAGTCCGTTTCACAAGTGCCCTTCGCCCCACGCCTGAGCGTGAGTGATTGGCAGGAGATCAAAGCGATGACTCTTGTCACTGATTGGTCGATCATCTCAGGAGGGAGAGCAAGTGTTACTATGGACTTTTTTACAGCCGCCCCCAGATTTACCCTGGAAATCTGAACAATCAGGAAAGGCCACCTAAGTCTCTAGTCTGGCAGGGCAGGGAGGCGAATGATACGGGCCACCGGTCGCAGGTAGGTGTGATCCCCTACCTTTACTTAAACAGTCCTGACTCTATTATCTGGACCAGGGGTGATTTGGGAGATCTGTCCAACTGGCCGCAGTGCTTGAGGTAATTGAGGGTCGACGACCATCACAGTGACACCAACCTGTAGGTCGGCAGTTTCTGAGGTCCATTTCTGGCGAGCTTGTAGACCAGGAAGGTAGTACTTGTTGAAATGTTTGCAAAAGTGGTCAGCCAGTAGTTGACTGTGCCTCCACCTGCGTCGACTGAGTATTTCTGACTCTGGGGTACACCACCTGGGGCAGTGATGCATCAGGCCGCCCCATCAGCAGAGAGTTGGGGGTGACTGGGTCCGGCTCTGCTATGTTGGGCGAGACGTAGCCAAGGGGCTTAGAATTGAGGATCCCCTCAATTTCGGCCAAAACAGTCCTGAGTACTTCTTCGGTCACCAACTGGGCAACTAAGGTTGCCTGTAGCGCTTGCTTCCCAACATCCACCAAAATGTGGGGCACTTGGTGGGTTGAAACAAAAGTGTATTTGCTCCTTGGCCAGTCGAGCTTGGAGGTCAGGCTGCAATGTGGTGAAAGCCTCCTGCAGCTCACGCTCTCCATCCCGAAAGTTAGTTCCCTGGTCCGATAGGAGCTCAAAAGGTTTCCCCCGACGAGATGAGAACCTCCGGAAAGCCATAAGGAAGGAATCCGTGTCCATTGCGGACAGGAGGTCGAGGTCCACTGATCACATTTAAATATGATCCCCCACCTCTTTTCCTTTCTTCTTCCTATGGTGATCTGGTAGGGCCCAAAGCATTCTACTCCGGTAGAGTAAAAGGCAGGTTGATGCAGACGTAGTCTTGATTTGGGAAGATCTGCCATACGTGGCACTTCTGGTTTACCGCACTATTCGCGGTAGTCAGTGCACCCTCGCTGGTAGCGACGAATGGCCTCTCTCCCATGCAGAATCCAGTACTTTCTGCGAGTCTCCGCAAAGACCCGTTCCGGTCCTGGATGGCGCAGTTTATCGTCTAGATCCATTATGATTAGCTGAGTTAGTGGGTGCTGATGGTCGAGCACAATTGGATGGATCTTGTCAGGGTCAAGATGGGAACTGGCGTCGGAAGCCTCTACCGGATCAGCTGAGTCGTGGTGTTTAGTTCGGGAGCGAGGGTGAGCAAACGGCTACCTTTAGGGAGTGGCTTCCCCTCCTTAAGAAGTGAGAGTTCTGAGACAAAGCAATCTTGCTGTGCCTGCTGGAGGAGGTGGCTCTCAGCTTCTTTGTAGTCACTGGCTGATGGGATGAAGTCAGCCACCCCATGCAGGGTCTGGATGGTGGCTTCAATCAGGTCTGCCAATGAGGTGAATGAGTTGGCATCAGGTACTCTGGAACCAGGGTTTAAGGTAGTGAGGTGGCAGAGGGTTGCCTTTCTGAGTTCTTCACTGTCGAGGTAAGTAGCTGGTTGAGTCTCTGGCCACTGTTCTGGTTCCTCACGAAGAAAGGGTGGTCCCTGGTACCAGCGGTTCTGTGCTCCAAACTCAGCTAATCTCTTTCCCCTGGTTATATCATCTACCGGATTGTTGGTTGTGTCCATGTAGCGCCAGGTTTGCTTGGTTCCTTCTTGGGGCTGACCTCTTTGTGGGAGCTGAACCTTCCAGCCAGTCGGACAGATCGCGGAGAGTAGGGATCGGGACACGATGAGGATGGATGGACCAGCGAAAGCTAGACCTTAGGTCATGTGGTAGCTTCCCTAGGAGTCTAGAAACATGGGATCCACATTCCAGCTCCACTAGACCCTTTGTCCCTACCTGCTCCAACATGCTAACAAGGGAACGGACTTTCAGGGCAAAGGTCCGAAATGCCTTCACGTCCCCACTGCCAATATTGGGTCCATCCATCAGTTCGACGATCCGCTGGAGTGCCAACTGGTGGAGTTGTCTGAACTGCTGGTTGAGGGCTGCCATGGTGTCTGAGAATGGGTATGGTGAATTAATGTATGAGTCAGCTATGAGCAAGGCTTCCTCAAGTTTGAGATGGTGACGTTCATCTGGCCCGCTGTAGGGTAGAACTAAAACCAGAGATGTCTGTCTTGAGATCCAGGAAGATTTATTTATGACTTGAACATGAAGTTAATTTGGATGTGGTTCTGAAATATAAGCAAAATAATACTGCACTTTAATAAGCATCTGAATTACTATGAACCTTATTCACCAAACTAAATGTTATAGCCACAGCATATAAAAAAAAACAATACTAAAGATTACATTAATCTCTCAGTAATAGTCAACATTAATATAACATATTGCTCAGTACACAAACTAAAATAAGTCACATCGATTACAGCACACATATTTGTACACGGTGCAAACAATGTAATACACCTTTAATCGCTGAGCACGTGGCTCCACAGCGCTAGTCCGTTTACTAGTGATTACACGTTACTAGCAAATTGCCCTAACACAACGCGAATATCAACAAGTAATATTTGACAATCTGCACATCTATCAGCTATGCAATGAGAAACACAGCAACAGCAGTCTTATCAAGACGATAATATAACTCTCTCCAAATAAACATCACGTCGTGACACAGACAAAACTTATCAACATCGTAGCAGAACACTTATTGAAATATGAATAAACGTAGTTGTAACATTTACACAGATAATGAGGTAGTAAAACCCATGACCATTTAGCAAGCTACGGGATCATTTTAACTTACGTTCTGGGCTACACACATCACTTCAACAAGTCCGAAAACTGGAAAGAAAAGAGAAAAGTCAGTTTCACAGCTGCTGTGAAACTGTGTGCCCTGTCTGTGCCCTTCTCCTGCCTGAGCGTGAGTGATTGGCAGGAGATCAAAGCGATGACTCTCATCACTGATTGGTCGATCATCTCAGGAGGGAGAGCAAGTGTTACTATGGCCTTTTTTACAGCTAGGAAGCTCGGGGACACTAGGAGGCTCGGGGACACTAGGAGGCTCGGGGGCACTAGGAGGCTCGGGGGCACTAGGAAACGCGGACACTAGAGAGCCTGGGGACGCTGGAAAACTCGGGGATGCTGGGCAGTGCTGGGACACTGGGCAGCTCGGGGACACTGGAGAGCCTGGGGATACTAGAGAGCTTGGGGACACTAGGAAGCTGGGGGACACTAGGGAGCTCGGTTCGCTCTCAAATAAAAAAGAAAACAGGATTTATAGTGCCTCATTAGCTAAGTTTCCATCCACTTGTGAATCGAATTATCTGAAGTTCGGTAAAAAAACTCATGCGAATAAAGCTGGTGAAAGTGTGTTTCCATCCAACGGCTTTAAAGCGAATAAAAACCTGTGCGTAATGACGTCACATGCTGTTTTGCGATTAAATTGGTATATCGAATTGATTTGAGACATTTTATGGTGTTTCCATTCATTTTTGCACTGAATCGCACAAGATTCAAGCGAACTTTTGCGAACAAAGTTTTGCTACACAGAAGGAGTTGTTGTTAATATTAGAAGCCAAGCTATAAGCTCCGATGGACCTTTGGCCGAGGATCTGATCCAGCTCATCAAAAAGGTGGAACTTGCCTTATATTTTCCCTCCGGCACCGCTGCGAGACAACTCTCTTTTTTGAGCCGTGTATCGCTGTTTGAGCGCCTTCCATTTACTCCGCAGGACGTCCCACGGCTTGTCGTAAGGGACATTCTAAAACGCTTCACGTGAAAAAGCTTAATGTGGTTCAATATCTAAACAACGATCAATCATCACCAGATGTATCATGGTCATATCTTGTCATGAACACTTAAGCCTGTCAACAAAACTAAATCGAAATCCAACTATTATAAGTTATCTCACGTTAATGTGTCAGATAACGTCCATAATATTTGGACATTGGGTTAGATTTGACCGTTTTAAGTGGTTATGATGAGCAATATAGAGGAGGATTTTTTGGTGATGATTGATCGTTGTTTTATGTACATTAAACCACGTTAAGCTTTTTCACATTAGGACTTATAAAGCCAATGAGAACCGTGGAGAGTCAACCCCCAGCCGCTCCGCTGCCCTGAAGCAGAAACGCTTTGTAAGATAACGTCCATAATAATTGGACTTTGGGTTAGATTATTTTACATTTTTCCGTGGTTATGATGGGTAATATGAGAGAGAAATTTGGTGATGATTGATCATTGTTTAGGTACATTCAAGCTTTTTCCATAGGCTCTATGAAGCATAAACGCTTAATGTCAGATAATGTCCATAATAATTGGACTTTGGGTTTGAGGTTTTTACAGTTTTCAGTGGTTATGAGGAGCAATATGAGAGAGAAATTTGGTAATCATTGATCATTGTTTAGGTACATTAAACCATGTTAAGCTTTTTCCTCGCCATATTAATAAATATTAATACGGCCACTGATGAAGAAAATATTAACGTGAGATAACTTCTATAATCGTTGGATTTCGATTTAGTTTTTTGACAGGCTTAAGTGTTCATGACAAGATATAACCATGATAAATCTGGTGATGATCATCGTTGTTTAGATACATTAAACCACCTTAAGCTTTTTCAAGTTTAGCGTTTAATTTCCGTCGTAACTGTTGGTCATTTCCTTCGCGAGCTCCTGATAAATGATAGCGTTTCTTAGATTTTTGCTATCTAAAATAGCTGTTATATTTTTCTGGTAAATTAAATTTAAAAAAGTATCTCGTCTCCTCGTTTGTCCACTTACATCTGTTTTTGTTTTGCAAACAGAGCGGAAATACTGGGTGGAAATGAACTGAAACTTCTTCTTCGTTTTATTGCGGGTTGCAACCATAAAATGACCTAAAACTTAATCGCAATTCATTATTTATTCGGCAAATAACGTTTCCATCAGCGTTTATCGCATAAGCCGTATTTCGATCAAGAGAAAATCCGATGAGACCGAACGTATTTCCTTTGAGTCGATATTCATGAACTTCAGTCGGATTTTACTGTTCCCATAAGGCATTTTTCATTCGATATCACTTAATTCGGATAAAAACGGGTCGATGGAAACATAGCTATTGTTTAACGTTAGCTTTGTAGAGATCGTGGGATTTCTCAAACTGAATAAATACCACACCAAACTGCTTTGCTAGCTTAATCTTGTTATAACTAAGATATCTGCTAAAAAGCTAAATCTTCCATGGAACTTCAAGCAACACAGACGACTTCCGGTTCCTGTTTAGACAGCCAATCATTTTGAGCTAATGTTAGCTGTGTAGAGATGGTGGAATTTCCCAAACTGTTCTAGTCTGTCTAGCTGATCAATCAGATTGCCTGATTGGATTTAATTGTTGTATAGTCTATATCTACGCCTACTGCTCACAACATAATGGGGTATCTCGGTTAATATTCATGAATTTTCTTGGTATGTAGCCTACATATCTAAGAAATAATATTAAAAGACATTGAGTGAGTTTTGGGATCAACTTATTTTTCAGAATTAAAGCATTCTTGGGGGGGATCATGTGACTAGCCACCGCTATGGTTGAGACTGAGGCTCCCACACTCCCCTCCGTATTTCATTAAATATAGGTCTGTTACTTTTTCTTCGACGCCACGGTCGACTCTTTATCACGGTCAGTGAAACTCCTGCAGGCACGAAAAAGCGGGTCTCGCTGTCGCCTACACGCTGTCGCCTAAACGTTCAGAGAAATTTGTTAGCATGGCGGCGGCTGATGGAACGTTAGCTAATGGAGCAACTGATGTGAACGCGTTCTCTAACGTGGAGGACTTAATCGCTCTGGTTTTGGAGAGGCAGCTAAGTGTGCTTAAATCAGTGATCTACAACGCAGTGAAAGGAGTGTTGGCAGAAATTAATGCCTCGCAGCAACATATTGATGCAGAACCTGACATGCAGGAAATTATGGTATGTGAGCTGGAGCAATCTGACTGCATCACATTTACGATCCAGTGGCTTTGGGTGCCTGAAGGGACTCAACACGAACTGAACGCAACTCTGCTTCGTTCAGTCGCCTGCCCGCTCTGGGAGAGATCCATAGAGGGAGAGCGTTCGCCTTCGCTGCAGCCGCGGAGCTGGGTGTTTTCTGGCTGGAATAAGAAGTGGAGGAAGACGCGCTACATGCACTTGTCGCCCCACGCCGAAGACCGTTGCCGACAGAGGAACCGGACGGCGGCGGTGGGACTTTGCGTTCGGTTCCGGGGCCGCAACTGGAGGACTCAGCACCGGTGGACTAACGGTATTTGGGCTACTGTACCGAGTTTGACTGGAGGACGCTGTGTGTAGGTTTTGGAACCAACCTTTGAAGGGACATCTAACCAGACTGTAAGAAATTATGAATGCTGGCTACTCAGTCTACAGTCTATGGTTTTGTGGACATTTAACTTGGCTGAAAAATCATGATAAATCCTGAGGACAGGGTATGTAAGTTTCAGAGCCAGGCTTTAAAGGGACACTTAACCAGACTGAAAATACATGATAAATACTGGTTGGTCAGTTTAGTCTGTTTAACATTTAGCTGGACTGAAAGAACATGAGGGTTGCTGTCGGTTCAGGTCATAGTCTGCTTATTGCTCCAGCTAGATTGTTGTGTTTTACACACAGCTTACTCCAGAAATTGTTTCTCACATAGCCTACTTCAGAACTTAACAGCTGGTTTAGACCTAGTTGTTCATGTTTAACATAAGAATTCACTAGACATGTTCAATTTAACCTGTGACTTAAGAAAGGAGGTGCAGTTTTGCGCAAACTGCATTTGATGTGGTCATGCATTTTACAGATAGGGGAGGGGGTCTGCGGTCTCAGAGGGTTAGGGGATTTATTTTACTTTTTATGTTTTTGTCACACCTTGCTCAAAGCTAACAGTTCACCCTTTGCTACAGATTTGTTGGCAAAATCCGGTAGGGTACTAGAGACACGTATGCATGTACATTTTAAAGATGGCTGAGCTCTCAATCCTTTCAGTCAACATCAGGCCGATCAAAAGAGCTAAATTCCTGGACTAACACAGACGTGGCGCTTATACAGGAGTCACATTTATGTAAAAGAGATATAAATCGTCTACAAAATAAATACTTTAAAGTTGCTGCCTTATCTAGTGGCGACCCCAAAACCAAGGGCTCCATAGTGTTGCTGTCGTGGAAATGCACACTCACCGTAGACAGGCAGGATATCTTATATACAGTATAGGCCAAAAGTTTGGACACACCTTCTCATTCAATACGTTTCCTTTATTTTCATGATTATTTACATTGTAGATTCTCACTGAAGGCATCAAAACTCTGAATGAACACATGTGGAATTATGTACTTAACAAAAAAAGTGTGAAATAACAGAAAACATGTCTTATATTTTAGATTCCTCAAAGTAGCCACCCTTTGCTTTTTCGATAGCGCTGCAAACCCTTGGTGTTCTCTCAATGAGCTTCATGAGGTAGTCACCTGAAATGGTTTTCACTTCACAGGTGTGCCTTGTCAAGGTTAATTAGTGGAATTTTTTCCCTTATTAATTGGGTTAGGACCATCAGTTGTGTTGTGCAGAAGTCAGGTTGATACACAGCCAACAGCCCTATTGGGCTAACTGTTAGAATTAATATTATGGCAAGAACCAATCAGCTAAGTAAAGAGAAACGAGTGGCCATCATTACTTTAACAAATGAAGGTCAGTCAGTCTGGAAAATTGCGAAAACTTTGAATGTGTCCCCAAGTGCAGTCGTAAAAAACCATCAAGCGCTACAACGAAACTGGCTCACATGAGGACCGCCCCAGGAAAGGAAGACCAAGAGTCACCTCTGCTGCTGAGGATAAGTTCATCCAAGTCACCAGCCTCAGAAATCGCAAGTTAACAGCAGCTCAGATTAGGGACCAGATGAATGCCACACAGAGTTCTAGCAGCAGACACATCTCTAGAACAACTGTTAAGAGGAGACTGCGCGAATCAGGCCTTCATGTTCAAGTAGCTGCTAGGAAACCACTGCTAAGGAGAGGCAACAAGCAGAAGAGATTTGTTTGGGCCAAGAAACACAAGGAATGGACATTAGACCAGTGGAAATCTGTGCTTTGGTCTGATGAGTCCAAATTTGAGATCTTTGGTTCCAACCGCCGTGTCTTTGTGCAACGCAGAAAAGGTGAACGGATGGATTCTACATGCCTGGTTCCCACCGTGAAGCATGGAGGAGGAGGTGTGATGGTGTGGGGGTGCTTTGCTGGTGACACTTTTGGGGATTTATTCAAAATTGAAGGCATACTGAACCAGCATGGCTACCACAGCATCCTAAAGCGACATGCCATCCTAACCGGTTTGCATTTAGTTGGACCATCATTTATTTTTCAACAGGACAATGACCCCAAACACACCTCCAGGCTGTGTAAGGGCTATTTGACCAAGAAGGAGAGTGATGGAGTGCTGCGCCAGATGACCTGGCCTTCACAGTCACCGGACCTGAACCCAATCGAGAGGGTTTGGGGTGAGCTGGACCACAGAGTGAAGGCAAAAGGGCCAACAAGTGCTAAGCATCTCTGGGAACTCCTTCAAGACTGTTGGGAAACCATTTCAGGTGACTACCTCTTGAAGCTTGTCAAGAGAATGCCAAGAGTGTGCAAAGCAGTAATCAGAGCAAAGGGTGGCTACTTCGAGGAATCTAAAATATAAGACATTTCACACTTTTTTGTTTAGTACATAATTCCATATGTGTTCATACTTTGAGTAGGAAAATAGCCTTTGTTTCGGTATATGCACCAGCTACATATGATGAAAGTTTCGTCCCACACCTAACCAATGCTCTCTCTCAATGAATATTCACTAATCGTAGGGGGAGACATGAATGCAGTACTTGATTTAAATCAGGATAGATCAGGGGTTAATCACACGAAAGCCCAAAAACGCATATCGGACATGTTTAAAGCAGTTGTGGAATCCCACCATCTTACAGATATAGGAGGATGCACAATCCTACTAGCAAGGATTACACCTTCTTTTCCACACGCCACCTCACCCACTCCCGCATTGATTATATGTTGTGCTCCAGTGAGCTTAAGACAATGTTCCACACGATAGCAATAGAACCAGCAATTCTGTCTGATCACAATGTGCTGATACCACATTCCATTGTGATATGTTAGGAGAAAAAGCTAGGAGATGGAAATTTAATAATTTCCTTCTCCAGAACACAGTTCCTAAAAGAACTAAACTTGCCTCTTCTCGACCCAGAAGAGGTAGAAGAACTGGGTCAACCGATAACCTTAGAGGAACTTAAATCAGCATTAAAGCGCCCATATTATGCTCATTTTCAGGTTCATAACTGTATTTTAAGGTTGTACCAGAATAGGTTTACATGGTTTAATTTTCAAAAAACACCATATTTTTGTTGTACTGCACAGCTCTGTCACTGCTGCAGATCCTCTTTTCACCTGGTTTCTGTTTTAGCTACAGAGTGAGACCTCTTTTCTTCTTCTTCTTCTGTACTATCTTTGATTGCACTTGCACATGCACAGTAGCTCAGATGTAGATCATGTCAGCTAGCTAACTCTAGAGACAGTAAAAGAGAGCCTGTTTCTCCAACTTTGGTCCGTTACAAGGCACGATTAGCTGGGAGACTTGAGGGCGCACATGTAAGTAGTTCTTTTGTAGATTATGGTGAACTTGTGTGTGCTGTAGCAGTGCTTTGCTATTGAGAACGAGGTAGCATGCTAGCTTCTGGTGTACTTACAAACTTTCCAATCCATCGTTTTATGAGTGCATAACCTATATATACTAGTGTAGACCTTTGGTATCATTTCGGGCATTATTAGTGGGGTCATTTAAGAGATACAAACGTGGGTCCATTAGCCCCACGCTAAGCTACTCAGTGGCTAACGCTACTCTATGCTAACTCGCCCAGTGTTAGACCCAGGTGAAAAAAGCTTCTGGGGGGGTGTTTGGCTCGAGGTCATGGTGCAAAGGACCCTAGGGTGAAACTCCGAACCATCACTTTAAGGCTAAATAAATAAACTTCACTAACAATGCTGTTTGCATACAACACACCATTGTAATAGCCTAATTTAAAACATGTTTAATTTTAAATGAATAGGCTATAATGTCTATAATTAGCAATAATAGACTAATCAGTGTCATAGGTAGCTTGGTAGCTCATTGGTAGATACATATCATGTCAACATTATAGTTATGTCAGATTCAGTAGATGTTAACATCAGTTTCAGAAACTGTCCCACCAGGGAACAACAGACCCCTCAGCCTCCTCTTTGGATTTGAGACAAGGTGAGCTTATATCAAAATTAAAGCAAAACATATTTAGCCATTTTGACTGAAAGGTGTTAAGTAACACTAACATCTTAGTGTGTTTTATTATATTAGGTTAATATCAAATGTATCCTTCATAGAGAAAGATGATAGAGAACATCTGATTGAGGATGATGGGAGTGAAGACAGCAGGGAGCACAAGTGTTGCTCTGAACACAGTGTGGAAATGAGAGCTGAGGAATTGGAAAGTAGGCAGAGCAGTGTAGACCAGTTTTTGCCAGAGGATCCAGGACTATGGCCAGATAAATTAACAGATGATCAGAGAGACACCATAGTACGCAGGCTGGCAAGTAAAGGTACAGAGAAAACAAACAAAATGTAGTAGTAACCACACAGTAAAGTAGGCTAGAGAATGTTGAGAAAGGAGGTTTGAAATGTGTGTCATCAGGCTACTCTAAGCATTACAGTTAATAGTTATTACCCTAAACATCTAGGCCTACAGATTCATGTGTACAGAGGCCAGATTATTATTATTTTTTTGGGGAGGGGGGCGAGTTGAGGAACATGGGGGCCTATCAGGACTGCCTAAGGAAAATGCAGGTCTTGTGCTACGACCCTGCAGGTTTGTGTCCAAAAAAGTATATGCTAGCCTATGGCCCCATTATCACTAACACATTGACTAACTTTAAACAGGTGGAGGAGCATCTATGCTACATCAACAAGTGGCATTTCAACACCCCAATTTGGCACAATACACACTTAATGTCTGGTAACAAACCCTTTGCTTGTAAGCAGTGGAGTGACAGAGGCATTTTTACTGTAAACCAGTTATTCAATGAGAAAGGTATGTTGAGTTTTGAAGACCTAAGAGCTAGTTTTGAGGTCCCCAGGACATCCTTCTTCTTGTATTTGCGCTTAAGATCAGCCCTAAAATGTTATGGAAATAGTCTTGAGGCGCACCCAGTCATTAAATGGTTTGTTGATTTTCCTGTGAGCGGATTAGCGTCCAAGATCTATGCTAAACTGTTGCAAGTATCTATAGGAGAACTCCCAATAGCAAGGAAATGGGAGCGAGAGCTGAGCCTTGAGTGGAACGCAATTAATTGGGAGACCGTTTGGGACATTTTCCATTGCTCCAAGAACCCAAATCACCAGCAGATCCACTTCAACATATGTCATAGGACATACTGGACTCCTCAGAAGATACACATCTCTAAAGTCATTCATTTTAAACAGGTCGAGGAGCAACTACGCTACCCCAATAAGTGGCATTTGAACACCCCAATTTCGCACAACATATACTTAATGTCTGGTAACAAACCCTTTGTTTATAACCAGTGGAGTGACAGAGGTGTTTATACTTTAGACCAGCTATTCAATGATGAAGGTATGTTAAGTTTTGAAGACCTGAGAGCTAGCTTTGAGGTCTCTGGGACATCCTTCTTCCTTTATCTTCGCTTAAGATCAGCCCTAAAATGTTATGGAGTACCATGGGGGAACAGTCTTGAGATGCACCCAATCATTAAATGGTTTGTCTCCGGTGAGATGATTACTGTCCAGGATTTATGCTAAACTGATGCAAGTATCTGTAGGAGAACTCCCAATACTAAAGAAACGGGAGCGAGAGTTGAGCTCGGAGGGATTAATTGGGAGACAGTTTGGGACAACATTTCCCACTGTTCCAAGAACCCAAATTACCAGCAGATCCACTTCAACATATGTCATAGGACATATTGGACCCCTCAGAAGAGATACGTCTCTAAAGCCATTCCTACTCCCTATTGCACGTTCTGCCAAAATGAACAAACTGGAACTTTCCTGCACATGGCTGGGAGTGTGAACAGGTGCATAAGTTTGGGAATAAAACAACATCAATAATATCTGATGATATAGGATGTCGAATTCCTACTGACCCGATTGTTTTGTTACTTAATGACTCTAAATTACATCAGCTTGGTGAGACAGAAGAAAATTTGGCTGGCTGGATCAACTGCGGCCAAGAAAGTTATGGCTCAACGCTGGCTCTCCTTCCCCTCCCCACGCTTTGTATAAAACAGTGGTTGGCGTATTTTCTGGACATAGTTATGCTTGAGCTCTCTACAGCAAGGATTAACAAAGCCAAGTCATCGACTATAGACCTATGGAAAAACGCAGCAGCACAATTATCAGTCCTAATGACCCCAACATCACAAGAATTAGAGGAAAGTGACTAGGCAAAGTGTGATTTTTGTTTTCTTGTATTTTGGTTTGTTTTGTTTTCCTCGAGACCGCAGAGGGTGGGGGTTGGGTGAGGGTTTTGGTTCCTGTTTGATTGTATTTGTTTGTTCTGTATGTTGTGTATTCAAAAATATAAAAATAATAAAATAGATCATAAAAAATAATAACTGATGTGATAGGATGTCGACTACCTACTGACCCGATTGTTTGGTTACTTAATGACGACTCTAAATTACACCTGCTTGGGAGACAGAGGAAAGTTTGATTAGCTGGCTCAACCGCAACCAAGAAAATGATAGCTCAGCGCTGGCTCCCCCCCACACTTGTTGTGTTCAAATCAGAATTTGCGCAGTGATGACCACATTTTTTTGCAGAAAAATAATCATGATCATGCTTAATAAATCATATATCATAATGATGTGCCCACGTACCTAATGCATCAGTTGTGTTGTTCATGTATGAGGTCACGACTGACACTGTGAACGTCAATTCCTGATGATTCATGGGATATTAAGGAATGCAGTAATACATAAATCATTAATTACATAATGCATAATACATACATCAATTAATTCATGCATGAATTCATGATAATTCGTAAAGTGTTACCAGTGTTATTCTAACCAACAACACACACACAAATGTAATCTCATTTGATAGAGCAGATAGCTTCCCTTCCCTTCATTCCATATTTGTTAGAGTGAATTTGCTCAAGAATCAATTTGTTGGTTGAAAGCCTACTGTGAAATTGCGCACAGGTGTCAGCTAAATTGGCCTGTGTGACGAGTAGCGCCTTTTAACATGGGAATGGTCATGCTGTTCCTCTCGTCAGTCCATGTGTTGTTCATGAGCGAAAAGATCCGCTCAATGGGAGCATTTGTGCCCGGTTAAAACCCTTTCACTGTCTATGGTTAAAACAAGACCGTTAAGAAGAGGCATTGCAACAATGTCTGGTCACCTAATTTATGAGGACTATGGGTAACTGCGCCTCAGAAGGGTAAATCCAGACAGCTAGCTAGGCTATCTGTCCAATCTGAGTTTTCTGTTGCACGACTAAAACAACCTTTGAAGATACACGTTTTGTCCAGTGCTTAGCGTCACCCATGATGATTGTGATTGGATTCAAAGAAATGCCGATAAACCAGAATACGTTTTTCTCCCATCCCGGAATGCTGCGTAGACTAGCCAGATCCTCTTCAGCAACGCTGTGGAGGAAGGTCTGGCAATGCGAGACTACTTGTTGTATAATTGATGTTATTGCATGTCCTGGTGTCATAGGGATCTTCAAATCTGTATTTCTTTGTCTCCTGCAGCAACTGCTGGCCTGTAACTCTGTTATGTCTGAATGCATGTGTGTGCAGGTGATTCCAGCTGACTATGACCTCCAGAAGATGCTGCACCAGTACGAAGAAAACCGTGACAAGATCCTAGCAGCTAACAATCTCTGATGCATTCTACAATGTGTGCAGTTTTTTTTGTTCAGTTGCTGTTTATTTTGTGAATCGCATATATTACATTACTGATTTATAGTTATTGAGGCATTCATGTGTTAATCACTTTAATATTGTAGCTGGTAAAGGTGAAGCTAATTTTAATTGTGTTGCATACTGCTGGGTAACATAGCAGCTAGCTATAATAATAAATCATTATTTATTAGTTGATTTATATTTTGTATCGGTAATCTAAATCTACAAAGTAACTAGAGCTGTCAAATAAAGTGGAGTGGAGTTAAAGAGTTCAATATTTGCCTCTGAGATGTAGTTGAGTATAAAGTAGCATAAACTAGAAATACTCAAGGAAAGTACAAGTACCTCATAGTGTATAGTGCAGTAAATGTACTTGGTCAACTTCAACCACTGGTAAGAATGTTTGCGGGAGTAGAACACACACAGATGAAGAAAGACAGACCAGAGATCTTACATTGTAGCAAACTCAAACATTTCAAGCATCACAGATATAACTTAAGGAATAAACACTTTTCTTTCTGGAAATGGCCTGGCCCCAAATAGCTATCTGTTAGCATTGCTAGGGGATGCAACTATGTCATGGCAGGTGCCTTGCAGGATCCAAGGAAGTGCATTGCTCTAGTCAAACTATAAAGCAATAAAACTCCTCAGTCAGTCAGTCAGTGTGTTTACATGCAGTTAAAAAAAAAAGATTATATGCAGGTTAAGGCAATAGGGGCATTTAGGACATCATTTCCCTTAGAGAGATAGTCACTTGGGGGCGCTGTTGAGCAATTGGCGATGTGAGACGTGTTTTACAGTGGCTCCTGGAAATGCAGCATTTTATATGATATAATTCATCTACTTTGACGTCTGTTCAACATATTTTGTGTGCCGACAGAAGATAACTTAAACCTACACTGACTGTACAGCTACAACATTGAAGATGACTGGTAAACCACCGAAACCAGACTCTTCCAAAGGGGGCCGCAACCAAGCCTCGAGTATCTCCCGGGAAAGAGACCTCAGACAGTAACCTTTTAGTCAACATCAGGGAAATGATGGAAGAAATGCATTCTGACATTATTAGTAAATTTGACACGGTCGTGTCTCAGTCTGTGAAAAGGGAGATAACCGCGGTTCTGGAGCCTTTTGAGAGAAAACTCAGTTCAGTGGATGAAACTGAACTGAGTTCAGTTAGCGAGCTAGAACGCGCTCCTAATGATCACAGTGACCGGCTAACGGAGCTCGAAGCTAAAGTTTCTACGTTGACCACTTTGGCTGATTCCCTTACTAAGAAATGTGATGACCTGGAGGGGCGCTCGAGATGGAATAACATACACTTGCTGGGTCTGCCCGAAGGTTCAGTGGGGAAGCAACTAGGGCTGAACAATTTAATATGAGATCATTTTTTAAGCTCTTTGTCTTCTGTATTTTCAACAAAGACAAACAATAAATCATTGTATAGTATGAACAACACATGATTAGATAGATTAAACAAACTGTTCTTTCCTGGAGTCCAGGCCTGTATGTGATGAAGAAATTAGGTGATGCATGAATTTATATGAATGACATCTTTTATTTAACTACTTCAGTTTGAGCACTGACGAAGCCTGGTGTAAACATTCATATGAAAGTCAGAAAAAAATCACACAAACTAAAGTGCAGATTGCAGAAATATAAAAACAAATATGTGGCTTTACCACACTTAGTAGTATTTAGATTATATATACACACACACACACACACACAGGTGTATTTTTTTTAAAGCACACAGAGAGGAGCTGCCTCCAGCCCTTCCCCCTCGTGAAGTTGCGTGCCGTGTGCATGACAGCATCAGTGTTGCACTTGCTCAGAGAGGCTTGTAGTGGAAGTTTCCGTTGCAGCAGGGGTAAAGGTTTCAAAGTTTAGTAAAATGAAACAAATAAGACAGTCGGAGACTAAACCAAGTTAGGTTTTTGTATTTTATTAAAAATATATTTGCAAATATAGGAGCAACATGATTTCACAAAAGGCACAGCAGCCCCGTATGGACTCAGTCCCTCAAATGAGTGAACAAAACACTAGGCTTATATGCATCTTCAGAGTGACAGCACACACGCACTTGGCTAATTAGGACGCTATAATTTTTACAGGCAATCTGATACACATGAAGACAATCAGGAAAAACACGAGACATCTCGGAGCCATCTCACCTCCTCCTCCCTGTACAACTTTTACCCCCCCAGTTACATCTCAACTGGCATGAGAAAAACTGAATAGGCAGAGAAAGATAGTGTACTGTGTACTGTGACCTTGCACCTTTATCGGTTCAGGCGAACAGTGCTCACATTATGTTCCAGACTGGATGTCTCACAAAGTTAGAATCAAAATCTACATGTGGAAATGAGATAAACTCTTTCAGCATTTGTGAGAGAATAAAACATAAAAAATATAAGGAATTATGCTTAAATGTAATTTTCCCATTACAGGCTATCGTTACGTTAGTTGCTGGTGTTCTTGCCGTGGGATTAACTGTACTAATAAAACCGTTGAAACACTGCGGCTGATGTGAAAGCTCCCCGAATGTCATTTATCAAAGTCTGGTTGTTACTCCTCTCAGTGGCAGCTCTTTCACTCCATATCTTTATAACCGGAGCTAACCGCTAATCAGAGCTCATCGTTGCCAACTGACAGACATGGGACACGACTTGACTCAAGTTAGACTCGAGTCTCAAATTTTAGGACTTGAGACTTGCTTGATAAACATTCATAAAAGACTCGACTTGACTTTGACTTGATATTCATGACTTGAGACTTGATTTAGACTTGAGTCAAATGACTTGAAATGACTTGATTTTCTGTTTAACAAATATATTTTTCCCCCTCTTATATTGAGGAGGAGTTAACTTTACGATTTTAGTGCATGCGCAGGAACCCGTTGATATGATGACGCGGCGGCAGACCTGCAGTAAACGACACTGGCTACGGCTAGTAACTTAATGTCATGGATCCCTCTGTACAGAAAATAATAAAGTTTGGCTATAAAGATTACACATCTGAGCAGGCAAAGAAGAAACAAACGGCAGTTTGCAAGGTCTGCAGTACAAAAATTTCCGACGTCAAATTTCATCAGACACTTCAAATCGGGAGAGATTTTGGTTCCAGTCCCCATATTCAGCTGAACCACTATTTGGACGTTTGTGATGGACAGAACTCCCTTCAGTTTTTGGCCATGAATAAGCACACCCTCCCCTCTTTGTTCAAGGTGTCGGTAAGAGCGAATAAAACTAGGCACACATACAACACGCTCTGCACTCACACACACGCACATGCACATTCACTCACCAATATTAAGAACTTTTCACTCTCTCAAACGCACACATTCACAAATACACTGACAAATATCAACATATACTTTCCATTCCATGTGATAAGCAAAGGTGGTGGGATTCAGCTACTCCTAAAGAATATGTTTTGTTCTTTAAGAGAAGGAAAGGTTAAAGGATGTGTTTCTGTCTCACAAAAGTGAGGCATGTTTGAAGAATATTGTTTGACTTAGGAACGATTATACTTGAATTGTTTGAAGGAATTTCATGATTTGATGTCATGTTTGAGGCATATTGAACAATGTTGATTTATTGTTGGCCTAATATCAGTTTTAGGCTGTGCTTTTTTTATCTGTGTTAATTTAAACTCTTCAGATGTATGTGGACGCAATGTCTTTTGAATATTGAGTAGGAAAAAATTCAAATTAAAGCTGCGAGCAGCGATGGACGGGCCCTCGCGCCTCGGTGCGCGTCGGGGTTACCGGCGGACTCCGCTCCTTGCGACCGTGCATTTGCATTCAGACGCCGCAAATTGTCACCAATGAAAAGGGAACTCCCCGCCGAGTTCAACGATACCTCACACAAGACTTTACGTCATACGATTCATTAGCTGTGAAAAGGGGCGTGGCTAATGCATAGGGGGCGGATCAAACCATCACCAATGAATAAGGAAGTCTCTGCTGAGTTCATTGATACCTCACACAAGGGTCTATCTTAAATGGTTCAAATTTTAAGAAAGGGGGCGGGGCTTAAGCATAAGGGGCGGGTCAAACCATCACCAATGAAGAAAGAAGTCTCTGCTGAGTTCAATGACACCTCACACAAGACTCTACCTTAAACGGTTCAAATGTTATGAAAGGGGGCGTGGCCTGAGTAAGTGGGCGTGGTCATATTATAGGGGGCGGCTCAGTATCACATGTAGACCACACATTCTAAGTTTCATGTAAATCGGATGATGTTTGTCATATAAGGCAGATTTCCTGTGGCCAGGGGGGGGCGCTATGACCAAAAGTCAATTTTGGCCTGTAGGTGTCCTCAGGCCCGGACCCTTGTCCATCGTGACAAATTTCGGGCAGATACGGCCAACGCATACTCAAGTTACAACAACTTCTTTGGTCATCGCTAAACACTCAAAATGGCCGCCACGCCACGACACCGTCTGACGAAAAGTTTTTCTTTTAATAACTTTTCATCGTTAAGGTGTTGGGATGGTACAGACCAAGTTTGAAGTCCATCGGATGAAATCTCTAGGAGGAGTTCGTTAAAGTATAGCACCTTGACTTTTAGGCCTACTTCCTGTTGCCACTAGGGGGCGCTATGACTTTAACCCTTGTGTTGTCCTTCGGGTCCCAGTGACCCGAAGGACAACACAAGGATTATGTACTTCCATTTACTTTGTTGAGAATTGCTCTCTAAACAAGGGTTAATACAGCACCTTAGTTCTTGTTTGTACAGCATTTTGGTCAGCTTAAACTGTGTTTAAATGTGTTCTAGAAATAAATCTTTAAACTTACTTACTTTAAAAGAAACCGGGTTTAGAGCAATTCTCGACAAAGTAAACGTAAACTTTTGGGACCTCGCGTCGCCAAAGGACAACAAAAGGGGTAAGAAAATATCGGCCTTTATTTTGTCCTTCGGGGTTGGACTCTTATGAATCCTGAAAAGTTTCGAGGTAATCGGACAACGTACATTATCGACTTACACCCACTTCTTTCTGTTTCGGCGGCAAACGCCAAAATGGGCCTCGACCACGCCCTCCAATGACGAAAGTTTTTCTTTTAACAACTTTTCATCTTTAACATCTTAAGATGGCACAGACCGAAGTTTGAAGTTGATCGGATGAAATCTCTAGGAGGAGTTCGTTAAAGTACGACATGTGGAAATGGCCAAAATCGCACTAATTTCGAACTTTGAGATCAAAATGGCGGACTTCCTGTTGGGTTTAGGGTATGGCTGTAATGACGTTTTTGTACATCTTGACATGTTACATATGTGTACCAAGTTTCGTGAGTCTACGCGCAACGCACTGCAGGGGCTCAATTTTCTTAACTTTCTAGGGGGCGCTAGCGAGCCATTTTGTGCGCCTATTCCCGAAACCCTTAAAATACGTAAACTTTCACCAGACATGATGCGACCGCCAAATTTGGTTAGTTTTTGAATATATTAAGCCCCTCAAAAAGCCAATTCATTTGACGGGAAAATAATAGAAGAAAGAAAGAAAGAAAGAATAATTCCTTCAGTTTCAATAGGGCCTTCGCCGCTGTCGGCGCTCGGGCCCTAATAAAACTCCAGCAGTTCATAATCACTGTCTTCAGCTTGTTTAAAAATGGAAACTTTGGTATGACTTGACTTGTGACTTGCTTGACCAAAGCTATGACTTGACTTGACTTGCTTGATTGTCACAAAAAATGACTTGGACTTGCTTGAGACTTGAAGGTTAAGACTTGAGACTTGCTTGTGACTTGCCCATGTGTGACTTAACTCCCATCTCTGCCAACCGAGGCTTCAGTTCTGCGTGCCTGTATCCATTAACTGCATGTATGAACTCAAGCCCGAATAAAAACCTTAATTTTATTAAAATGGCTGTAAAAGTGTTAAACTACAACTCAGAGTTGTTTGAATGACAGAAATCAGCTCAAGGTACGGCGTAGCATTAGCGTGCTAAGTTGATGCTTTCTCTGTGGAGTGCTGACTGATTTGCTCTCGCGAGTTGTGACCAAATTGCAGCCTTTGTGATTAGGAAATCGTGTTTTAACATATTGCGATATTATTGCAAATGCAATTAATCTTTCAGCCCTAGAAGCAACCCACTGACTACACGGCCCAGCTACTCCAAGATCTACTCTGTCTCTATGACAAGCCAGCGCTCGACCGGGCGCACAGATCTCTACGCACTAAACCCAAGGAGGGGGAACTTACACGACCACTTATCGCCAGGGTGTGCCAATTTCAAGTCTGCAGCAAAATCCTATGCGCGCATCGCAAGCAAAGACTCTCGTGGCTAAGAGATGAGCCGCTTTTGCTGTAGTGAAAAAAGTGCTCCATTCCTGCCCAAATGTCAAATTTGGTCTTTGCTTCCCGGCTACTCTACCAAGCGGCGTTGTTGAAAGGTTTGAGGATCCTGACATGGCTTTAGAGTTTGTTGAGAAAAACATTCACAAAGTTGCTACTCCAGAGATGGTTGAATAAGTCTAGGTTGATATAATTTTTGTAGCTAGGCTATACATATAGCATATAATGTGTAAAAGTATATATATATATATATATATATTAGGGCTGTCAAACGATAAAAAATTGTTATCGCGATTAATCGCTGAATTTCTATAGTTAATCACAATTAATCGCACGTTTTATCACATGATTGAAATTCTATTATTTTGCACTTCAGAACTGTTTTTAAGTACATATTAACAATGGAAAGCAATTATTACCAGGGTATCTTGATTGGGAATCAAATGAATGCAAAGAAAGTTTCTTTATGAACTTGACTTTAAGATTTGTATTTGTTTATTATTTATTTACTGTAAACAAAAGAAGAAAAAAGAAAAAAAAGAAGGGTACTAAACAACAGTCAGCAACTTGTTTATTGTTAAGGCCATGGTCAAAATTAAAGATTTAAAGTGATGGTTCGGAGTAATTTACCCTAGGGTCCTTTGCACCATGACCTCGAGCCAAACACCCCCCCAGAAGCTTTTTTCACCTGGGTCTAACACTGGGCGAGTTAGCGTAGAGTAGCGTTAGCCGCTGAGTAGCTTAGCGCGGGGCTAATGGACCCACGTTTGTATCTCTTAAATGACCCCACTAATAATGCCCGAAATGATACCAAAAGTCTACACTAGTTATGCTCTCATAAAACGATGGATTGGAAAGTTTGTAAGTACACTAGAAGTTTATGAACACTTGCCTGCTCTCTTCTGCTCTCTGTTGCTGTTGCTGCTGCTGCTACCTGCAGTTAGACGAGTGCTTAGGGCCGTCTATAAATTACTACACCGAAAAGAGATACAACAAAAATATGTATTAATTTAATGATTAAATAAGGTAATGTCTCCAAACTTACCTCTATTACTTGTCTCCTGCTAGTTATATTACAGCACTTACTTTAAAAAAATAAGTTAAATTAAAAATATTTTTGTTGCATCTCTTTTCGGTGTTGTAATTTGTAGATGTCCCTAAGCACTCGTCTCACAGCAGCAACAACAACAGCAGAGAGCAGAAGCCAGCAGGCAAGTGTTATTTACATAAACTTCTGGTGTACTTACAAACTTTCCAATCCATTGTTTTATGAGTGCATAACCTATATATACACACTAGTGTAGACCTTTGGTATCATTTCGGGCATTATTAGTGGGGTCATTTAAGAGATACAAACGTGGGTCCATTAGCCCCGCGCTAAGCTATTCAGCGGCTAACGCTACTCTACGCTAACTCGCCCAATGTTAGACCCAGGTGAAAAAAACTTCTGAGGGGGGTGTTTGGCTCGAGGTCATGGTGCAAAGGACCCTAGGGTGAATTACTCCGAACCATCACTTTAATAATGTAATAACTATAACAATAACTTATGTCACCAGTAAATTGCTGTTGAACGACAAAAACAACCACCAGATGGGAAAAGGGGATTTTACAATTACTGTGAACGCACCACGAGGCTACGTGTTTTAACTGAACGCACCGTCTGTGTTGTTTAATTTCGACAATGGCAGCTGCAAGTGAACGCACTGTCTGTGTTGTTTAATTCCGACAACGGCAGTTACTAACAGTTACTAACTGTTACTAACTGTAAAAAAACCTTACGTCCCGGAGTCCTCTACAGTGAAATACAGTCACACTTTACACTGTTTAACGTTAGCTGTCAGCATTTTAACAGTGTTTAATCCAGCTGCTAGCTAAAGGTAGGCTAACGCTACATGCTGTCAGGTGTAGTGTAAAGTCAGGTACCGAAATGAGGCGCCGAAATTTTCGTTCTTATTCGGTCTTGTTACTACCATTTAGGTCGGCACATTTCGGTACCCAACCCTACTTACCAGAGTCAATATAGTGTGCAGTAACTTCTAAATGATTTTGATTACTTACTGACATCCAGTGATCACCGGATGATGAGACAGCGTTTGCACTTTGGTTTCAATAATTGGCGAGTAGCACTCTCCAAAATAGTGCTTTGCCTGTGCCCACTAGCATCAACCTGAGTCACGTTAACTGTACTATGATTAGCTTGTAGGTGGTAGCTAGCTCAAGCTTGACGTGCTTCGGTGATATTTTAATTCGGCTTTACACAATGTGCCTATGGCTTTCGACTTGTCTACGAGCTGTCCGGGAGTTTTGGAAAATAAAAAGCGCCATTCAGAATTGTGTTGCTGCTGCATTTCTCCATCATGCCAACAGCAGGAGGATGTGTTACGAGGAAGTATCGCAGCTTGATGATAAGTAGCCTAAAGGTGCGGCAAAGGGTCAAAATAGTAGTCTGTTAGCCAAGTAAAGTGAAAATAAATTAATAAATGGCGGCATTCGATTAATGCTATTAAAAAAAAAAATGCTGACAGCCCATATATATATATATATATATATATATATATATATATATATATATATATATATATATATATATTAGGGCTGTCAGTTAAATGCATTATTAACGGCATTAACGCAAACCCATTTTAACGGCGTAAAATTTTTTAGCGCGAGATTAACGTTCTTTTTGGCCCAGCAAACTTTGTAGTTTTTTCACATGCTGTTGCAACAACTAGTAACGTTAGAAAAACTACAACACCACACCGGATCTAGCTAGACCGGAAACAAAACAACATGCACGCTGCACACACTTGTTTGCACTTGCTTGGGAGCCGGCCAAAGAGTAGTACCTGGTAGTACATACCTGCAAACTAGTCGCTTTTTGACGAAAATCGCGGTGTTGAACGGGTTCTAGACCCGGTGTTAATACGGCACCGGTGCCTTAACAACAGTTATCTACCTGACCAAATAGCAACGCAGATTTCGGTGCCTTATTTAGGTGCCACTTAGATGCCTGCGCTTCCTTCTGATGCCCCGAAAACGGACGTTAGAGGGAACTGAAATATTGCTGCACAGGAGGCCAGTCAACACTACTCTTAGCAGCAGGTAACGTTAGCCTACCGTTAGCTAGCAGCTGGATTAAATACGGTTAAAATGTTTACAGCTAAACGGTGTTAAGTGTGTCTGTATTTTACTGGAGAGGACTCCAACACCGGACTGTAGCTGCTGTTGTCTGAAAAACACAGTCATGATGTTATGTTGCTCGCCAGCCTCATGGTGCATTCACTGTAATTGTAAAATACCCATTTCCCATCCAGTGGTTGTTTTCACCGTTTTGTGCTCCTTTTGTTTTTTAGATCAACTTTTTATTGTTTTATATTTTTGAACAGACAAATACAATTGAACAAGGTGCTCCTTTTTTAAATATATATATATATCTTTCGGTTCAGGCACCGTTTTAAAAGTATTGTATCATGTTGATAAGAGCAAATGAGAAAAAATAATGGGACAAAAAGAAATCAAGGGACATTTAAAATAGATAAAATGTGCAAATAATTGTGATTAATGACATTAAGGTAATTAAGGTAACGATGACATTAATGCGATTAATCGTTTGACAGCACTAATATATATATATATATACACACACACACACACACACACACACACAGTATATATAGATCAAGATTGTGCCGCAGAAGGGTGTGTTGGTGCGCATTGTTTTGTGTTTTAACTCTGTTTCTTGCGATGGTACCTGTATCTCATTCACCAAAGAAGAGCTTGTGAACATCAGGGGAACAACACCAGCGGACTTATTTCCTACTTTTCTTCTCCCTTCACTGGAAATTTTGGACATTCTGGTCAAAGGTGCGATCACCTTTGCTTACGCAGTGAGGCGCCGGAGGAGAGGGAAATGGGCCAACTGCTGTTGGCGAGAAACAGGGAATTTTCTTCATCTGCTGTTTTGTGCTTCACGGAGACGTAGCTTTGTGGATTAATACCGGACTCTGCGCTGCAGCTGGCAGGCCTCCAGCTCTTCAGAGCGGACAGAGACACGGATTTCTCCAGCAAAACTAAAGGTGGAGGACCGGTTGTAATCCTGCCTAAATTCGATTAATACACGTTTTTTATCACAGTTAACTCGTGCAAGCCTGTGTGAAAACTTACTAATTTTGGGGAAACCGTCCATAAAGCAAGTCCAACCCACAGAGGACACGTCTGAAGATAACCAAGATGTTGAAACACAAGCTAGCCAACACGAACAGCATGCTACTAGCAACGCGCCGCTAACCTTGTCAGAAACTTCTCAACTCAATGGAAGACCGCATTATAGCCAGACTATCTGTCCAACTCTCTGCTGACCGAGCAATTATTGACCGGCACGACCAGACCATCCAACACATGGAAACGTTACTTAACGATCTGGAGACCAGGCTGCTAACCCTCGAGTCAACCTGCATGGCCCTGTCCAGAGAAAACAAGACCCTCAAACTTAAGACGGATGATCTTGAAAATAGATCGAGGCGCAACAATATTCGTTTAACCGGCTTACCTGAAAAAGTTGAGGGCTCGCACCCAACCGCTTTCATGGAGGTATTTCTGGAAGAAACCTGTGGCGCAGAGGCTTTTCCTTAAGACCGGACTCTGCGCTGCAGCTGGCAGGCCAGGTTGTAATCCTGCCTAAATTCGATTAATACACATTTTTTATCACAGTTAACTCGTGCAAGCCTGTGTGAAAACTTACTAATTATGGGGAAACCGTAAAAAAAAAAAAAAAAAAAAGCCCATAAACAAAAAAAAAAAAAAACCGTTAACCTTGTCAGAAACTTCTCAATTCAATGGAAGACCGCATTATAGCCAAACTATCCGTCGACAGAGTAGCCGACTTCCGCAAGAAACAGGATGGCCCTCCGCGCCCGTTCACTGCACGGATCCACCGTTATCAGGACAAGGAGCGCATCCTGAAGCTGGCTAGAGAGGCTGGGTCCTTCTCTTTCCATGTATCCGAGATACACTTCTACCCCGACTACAGCGCGGAGGTCTCCAAGAAAAGAGCAGCGTACTACACGTTGAAATCACAGCTGAGGAACGCCGGATTCAGATATCGGATGTTTTTTCCTGCCAAAAGTATCAGCCTATCTTCATGTAGTGAACCACAGTGAGGTGTTGTGAACGCAACACCAGTAGTCCAGTAAAACTCCTTCCTTAGCTCCTCCCTCTGCCCAGGTGCAGTATAAAAGCCCTCAGCTGGCTCAGTTTAGTCTTTTGCTGGTCCCTGGTGGTGGTTGCCTGCTGAAGGTGGAGAGATTTTTAATTTGATCTCGCTTTGTTTTCTCTTTGGACTTTGAATTTCTCTTTGGACTTTCAATTTGAATTATGAATAAATATTTCCTCCATAGGGGAGAGGGGGGGTGGTGTAAGTACTCGGGCCTGGTGCCCGATTTCTGGCGTATGACTATTTTAGAAAAATAAATAAATTAAAAAGTCCACATAGGATTTGTTTTAATGCGCTGGATTTAACCATACTGTCTATGGATTTAACCAATCATCGAACTTCCACCAACCAATGAAACGAGTTCTAGCCAATCAGATGCAAAATAGGGCGGATCTTTGCCGAAATGTCAGAGTGCGGTGCCGGTGTGGTCTCCGTGGTAACGTGGCTAAAAAAAATGTAGGCAAAGTTTATCAAACTTGTAGATACAGGCAGTTTTAGTTGAGAAAGTAGTTAAAACAAATGGTGCTGGGCATGAATGGAGGACAAGAAGAAAAGGGTGGAGACGGGAAGTCGTTTAGCACTTGGAGGGAGCCGGGTGCTTGCTTCTGCAGCGCATGTTTTGGACAGCAGCAGCGGTAAGACAGTGCTTGCTAGTCATTAGATAGATGCTAGTCAATACATCCATGGCTAGTCACAAAGCTTTGGTCCGTGCACTCTGTCATACGAGTACGTTACCGGCAACGACCGCTACTGTTAAGACTGCGACTGCGCCTGCGTGATACAAACAATACGTGTGTGCACGTGCATAGCGGAACATGATTTGTAAAAGCTATCTGAAGCCCAAACTGCCTTGACAAAGCTGTCTGTTTGGAATCAGCATGGCAGGTATTTAAACATAACGGCATCGTCCCAGATTTAAGACGTCTAGCTAGCTATATGAAAAGATAAACAATGCAACGTTTTTAATAAATGTAAATAAAGCCGCTAATATCAACATGGAGAAAATCTTGAATGTACTAATTCGCTTTTTTTGATGATGACCTGGCCAAAGTAGTAAATTTTAGTTTTCACAATGATTCATTGTAGGATTATGATATTATTGCAATATGTAAATCCACATTGAGTCTTTATTTAACATATGGTTGGAAGAAGTAAAAATTGATCCAAAACCTTTTAGTCTTTAAAAATTATGACTTTTATTGTGTAATGTCAGAAGGACTTAAACTGTTTTGCCAGTCAAATTAACTTTAATGAGTGCATATTGAAATATTATACTGTTGGTTGGCAAAAATGCATCTCAAAATGCATCAGATTGATGCTTTAAAATATGGAATATTTAAAATTTTGAGGGAGCATGCCCCCGGACCCCCCTAGAGGGGTAATATCCTTCTCACCTTTTTCACCCCTGACCCGTTTTCATGCCTGATTTTGAGTTAAATCCCCCCTTTTACTTTCACGATTGGTTGCCAATGAAAAGGAAATGACCATATTTGGATCTGACAGCATTGTAGAGGAGAGAGAGAGCTTTCCAAAGGTATATGTGATGACAGGGTGCAGACAGCAATCGCAGAGCAGCGCGATATGGAGCTAGAACAGTCTCAATAAAGATAAATGCACACACTACATTCACATATTCACACACAGGATTCATACATGCACACACATGATTCACAAATGCATACAAAATTCATAAATGCACACAAAATTCATAAATGCACACACAATTCAGAAATGCAAACAAAATTTACAAATGCACACAAGATTCAGAAATGCACAGGACAAGATTCAGAAATGTATTTCTGATGCACACATAATATATCTTGATTTACAAACTGCTTGCGGTCTGTGAACTTCACTGCATTTGTGTGTGGATTTTGAGACTGCCCTGACGTGGCTCAACACACAAAAGGCAATGATCTGCAACCAATCAGATATCTCCCTTGTTTTGGCCAATCACAAGAACGCACCCCACGTGACATACGTCACGATTTGGGAGGTGCCTGAGCCCATAGACATACCTATGCCTTTTACAATGTCAATGGTCTATGCCTGAGCCCATCTGGAAGAGCAAGATGGCGGAGTGAGCAGGCGTAAAAGTTTCAGGTTCCGACAGAAAGTGATTTTGACATCTAGAACAGTTAATTTTTAACAGTCACCCCTCAAACCAATGTAAGGTAGACAACACTCTTAAAAGACTATTGTGAAACACTTTTTTGAAAAGTCCCACAAAATAATACACTCGGAAAAAATCACACTCAGGGCCAAGCTAGCCTCAATGAACATGACTACAGTCTGGACGGGATATGTGAGGCATGTTTTGATGAATATGTTGAAGAAGAGATGCAGATGGCAAAAACTCTGAGTGACCACACTCCGTTACAGAGTCCAAATCCAAAGAAACTAAAGAGAAGAGATAAATCTAGAGAAGTAAGCATGGAAAGCATATACGATGCTATTCACTCTCTGTCACAAAGATTTGAAGAAAGACTGGATGCGTTCGAAAAAAAGTTTGAAAACTTCGAACAGCGCATTCAGAATAACGAAATAGAGGTGACAGAAAATAAAAATGAAATAATTCAATCGAAATCGAGCGATACGGAAGACGATGGAATCTCAAATTGATCGGGCTAACGGAGAAGGAAAACGAGGATACAAGAGATATGGTGATCAGTATTCTCACAAAAGTGATTCCGATGTCAGTGGAAAAATTACGAGACAAGGTTGGTACTGTCCATCGTCTGGGAAAGAAAGATGATCCCGCCTTCAACATGAGACCACGACCGATCATCATACAGTTTGGCATGTGGACGACGAGGGACGAGATCTGGAGGAGGTCGAGGGAGGCCAGAGTCTGCAAGGAGATGCATTTTCACTTCAGATAGGACTGGTCAAAAGAAGATCGTGAAGCCCGGGCAAAGCTGTATCCAACAGTATAGGAGGCCAGACGTAACGGGAAGAAAGCTTACTTGAAGGAAGGGTATGCTATTGTAGACGGAAAAAGAGTGGAGGCCCCTTTCACAGGTTAAGTATAGTGTCATCACCTTGATTCACAATGTTTGATTAAGGGCACTGTTACTGTTAATGTCAAAGCTGAAATCTATGACAGATTGTTCATTCCTGCCTTAAATCCTATTTTTTAAGCGCATTTAAGAGTGTGTATTTTGTAGGGCTGCAACAACGAATCGATAAAATCGATAAAATTCGATTACTAAAAAAGTTGGCAATGAATTTCATTATCGATTCGTTGTGCCGCGCAACATTACGCCACTCAGTCGCGGAGATAATTTTTTTTTGAGTTGAGCGCAGAGAGGAGCAGCGCAGAGAGGAGCAGCGCAGCGCGGAGCAGCGCGGAGCGAAAGAAAAGAAAAAAAGAGCAGAGCGGGGGTAGAGGAAATACGAGAGAGACCGGAGAGACCCGTAACGTTGTTCTGAAACACACGGCGGAGGCAGAGAAATCAGTACGACCTAAGTCATCCAAGGTGTGGGAGCATTTCACACTAAATAAATCAAAAACGTGTTAATTGCAAGATAAGAAAAACTGACCGCGGCACGGGGCGCCCGCAGTTCGATGAGTCAGCACCTAAAACGTAAACATGTTAGAGTCCTTGAGGAGGAGGAAGAGTTCAACAGCAGGGTGAAGTCACTACACTATCGTACTTCTGTTCCGTTCTGAAGTGAGGAACGTAACGTCCCTCCAGTAGCTCTTCTAGTGCTGCCGTTTACTCGTTATCCAGCTGACTAGCATGACAAGCTAGCGTTAGCTCATTAATAACAGTAGTAAAGCAGGGGTGGTATAGATTGCAAGACTAAAGTCGCGGTTTTATTCACTCGCCTTTTTTGGCCCATTCATTTTCAATCTGTCATGTATATATTATGTGCTTTGTCCCATATCAGTTATTGTTGACAAATATATTAGTGTGTGGTGTATAAATGAACGTAACTTGCATTTACTACAAGGATGGTAATAATTTAATGTGTGTGTGTGTGTGTGTGTCTCTGCGTGTCTGTCTGTCTCTGTGTCTTGTTTGTATCTGCTATTTGGGTTACTTACCTTTACACAACTATTAACTAAAACAACAAGTATGTATGTATTGAGTTGATGTAAATTAATTAATTATTGTTTTTTTTATCCGACTCATCGATTAATCGAAAAAATAATCTACAGATTAATCGATTATTAAAATAATCATTAGTTGCAGCCCTAATATATTTGTCAATGTAATCAACAACCTCTTGATCTGGGTTTGTTCCTATCTTTGGGGAATTCTCCACCCAGAAAAGACTACTGAAATTCTACTCTGTAGAAATAATCAATTATTTTGCCAATTGGTTGAGCGGGAGACATGATGACTTCTTTTAAAAAAGCACGAAACCTATAATCAAACATCCTTGCTGCTGTCACGGGATTATTTTTTAACAGATTACATTTTTGCGACCAGTCCATGTCATTTAAATTGCCTTTTACATTTTGCACTTGCATAAATGTTTCCATCAACTCTGTCCATCGTAAATCAGCAGACGAGAAAGAACAAAACCAAGTTGGAATACCAAGCTGCCTGACCATAGCAAACAAGTCTTTTTGTACACCCTGCCAAAAGACAGGCGTACCTCTGATAGGCTTTAAAAACTTGTACCCCATGTCATAACTTAAGAGATTTTCAACAAAATCTGTATCGCCAAGCATAGATGATGTAATTTGTGTTTTTTCCCCAGCATGGTAGCCTTTCCTCAATGCTATCGATACATTTGAAACAATTTGATACGTGTCACAAAAAGATTGTCCATAGAAGATGAATTCAAAATTTTTGCTAAATCTACCATCAGCATGAAGAATTCGATTATTGAAATATTTGGCGGGTGTCAACTTATGCTGTCTGACATCATGGAATGTTCCAGTTCCCTTTGGAAATAGAATTGGAAAACACCTGGCCTCATTACTTATGTCTGTTAGTAATCTTACCGGATTGTTTCCCTCTGCTGGAGCTACTGATAAAATACTGTCAAAGTTTTGATCCATTATTTCCTGTGCTATATCCACTGGTTGCAAACATGTATCCAAGTACATCCCATGCTGCTGTCGGTCATTTAAATGTTCTTCAATATCATCTACAACTGCATCACATTTATCTTTCTCATCATTTGTTTCTTTTTCCAGGGGATTTTTCCAATTCTCATTAAACTTCACATCTGTATAAAATTTGTTGTGTTTTTTTAAGTATTTTAAAGAGTCATGAATTTTATTTGTGTTGACAAAGAGATCCTGATTTTCTGATCTAGGAAGAAAATTACTAATAACATCACTGTTAGATGGAACACAAGTTACTGGCCCATGACAGCCATTCTGAACTCCCTTTGGTAAAGCTAATACTTTCATGAACGGTATAGTCTGTGCAACTAAATGCCCTTCTAATGAATTCATATTGGCAAGAACTTCTGGAATAGGATCCACTTGTAAATTATTTATTACACTGGCTTCAGGTACTTTACCTTTATGTATTTTAGTATGACATGTATAACAAATCCACAATTTAGCCAAATGTGAGAAAGTGCAATTTGTGTCACATGAATTTGTACATTTATGAAGATATGTGGAAGTTATGCATTCACGTGCCACTGATGCTACTAAAGAACCCTTCTTTACATATAAATCTTTTTTACATTGTTTTACCTGATGTAGAAATAATAAGCTATGACATACGCAGCAAACAAATTTTGTGCCGTGTCTTACCTTTTCTTTAAACTGCTCAATTACAAAATTAATGTCATGGTTTTGAAGTAATTGCTGAACTTTTTTAGCTTTATTGCGCTGTATGATTTTTTGTTTAAAGTCAGGTTTAGTTGCATAGTTAGTTTTGCCTCTCTGTATGAGACCTTGTTTGAATCCAGGTTTAGTTTGATAGTTAGTTTTGTTTCTCTGCAAGAGACCTTGTTTGAACCCAGGTTTAGTTTGATAGTTAGTTTTGTTTCTCTGCAAGAGACCTTGTTTGAACCCAGGTTTAGTTTGATAGTTAGTTTTGTTTCTCTGCAAGAGACCTTGTTTGAACCCAGGTTTAGTTTGATAGTTAGTTTTGTTTCTCTGTAGGGTCTTTCGTTTGACTTCAGGTTTACTTGCATAGTTAGTTTTGCCTCTTTGTATGAGACCTTGTTTGAACCCAGGTTTAGTTTCATAATTTGTTTTGTTTCTCTGTAGGATCCTTCGTTTGACTTCAGGCTTAGTTGAATAGTTAATTTTCTTTCTCTGTAAAACCTTTTGTTTAACTTCAGGTTTAGCATAGTTAGTTTGGTTTCTCTTTCTGAGTTTTTCTTTGACCTCAGGTTTAGTTGCATAGGTATTAACACTTGCTTGTTGTTTACTTTCTTTGTACTCTATGTCACTAGCATATCTGTGTTCTTTTTATTTTTTTTGAGTTGGCTATATTCACTGTCTTCAGTATATCTCTGTCTCTTTTTCTTATTTTGGCTTTCATTACTAATTTTACGTACTGAAAATAAATCACTCTTTTCCTTTGAGTGATCATTTTCACAGAGTCTATTTACACTATAACACATACTAGAAACATTATCCTTCACACATGTAACTGGCTCATAATGACATTCATTGCAGTGTTTAAAATAAATCCCTTTGTTTTCAGTTTTCTCACTCCTAGACTTAAACCTTAACCACTTATATTGACTATACGTATAGATATCTACCTCGAAAAAATCAGCTGCCGCGTGAATTTCGACTTCGGTAGCCCAAGTTCCAACAGAATGTATTTTTGATTTTGTAATATACTGCTCTACAGATGTATATTGCTGCCTGAGAAGGTCACGGTACATCAGGATTTTGTTTAATATTATTTATTACAGCCCGACGAATATTTTTATGATATGTCGGTACCCCAGTAAAAACATGAGACAGAGCACTAAAAAAACAGTTACCATCTGAGTTAATGTCAGTGGTTGTGCAAGGTACAGGCTGCTCCAATTCCTTGCTATCTAAAACAACATCCTCAGGAGATAAACTGGGCACAATATCGAGTTTGAAGCAGATCCTCCTCTTATCAGCTAATGTCAAAGATTTAAATGTGACTGGTGTGGCACTTGTTTCAGACACTAAACAAACACCTGACTCATCATTACTGGTTGTTGCTATGGTCTCCAACTCAAGATTAATAGGATTTTCATCAAACACCTGGTCCCAAAACATGGATTCAGAATCATTAGCAACATGTTCAACTACATCAGCCAATGTTTCTGATTCAACATTAAGAACACTATCCTCTACTGACACCTGGTCACAAACCATAGATCCCGAATCACTAGCAACATGTTCGACACCTACAACAGCCAATGTTTCTGACTCAAGATCAACGACACTCTCATCCACTGACACCTGGTCAAGTAAAAAAGCTTTAACACCAGTGACTTCAAAGGTTTGGTTAGGCACATCATCGTCACCATGTAGTGAATAAACAAGGTTAGTGACATGTTCGTATGCCATCCCCAAAGTGTCGTAGCATGCTACAATGCTGGTACCATGAAGCTCCAAACCACCATCTTCGCCTCTTGCATGCGGATCAAACACAGCAAACCTTGACCCCAGCCTTGACCACATGCGTTTCTTCTTATATTCAGCAAACATGCATCTGCATCTAACAGTGCCCTCTGGATAGCTATGTCCAGAGGCATGGCTATATCTTGAACATCTGGAGCATAGTTATCCAAGCCAATAATTCCACTGCATGGGTTCAAATAGTTTAAACTGACAGTTGTATTGTTCCACTTAAGCTTCGTGGGTAATTCGTCGACAAAAATGTACCCACTGCGATGGGCATCACTGATCATATTTTGTCGACTCATGCAAGTGTACAACTCACCACGGACCAAGATTTCATCAATGTCCTTTGTCGTCCAGGACAAGACTCTCTCTTTCTCTCTTTGAAAGATGTGTGACGATTGCTATGACAGTTTGTTACACACTGCTTATTCCCATTTCTATGAAAACGTTTGTCACCCTGATGAAATGACCCCCTAGTAAGACAATTGACACGGTCAAGACTCACATGGTCCAGGTGGTCAGGTGGAGTAGCAACAGGAAGAGCAGACACAGCAGGGGTGATACCACTGTCATCTCAGGTACTTCACAGGACTGTCAAACAAACAAGGAATTAAATAAAAAGTAGCAACTCTATAACATGCAAGTAATCACTACAATACATATAGGAAACCTATGCAAATGTGTATATTTTCCCCTGTAATACAAACCAAAACTTACTAATAACTAATTTAAAATACAGAAGGCAATACTAAAATTATAAGTAAACCTTTCACCCAAGTTAAACATTGGCAACACCATTTAACTCAATGAAAGAAAATAAATAAATCCAAAAATAAACAAACCTGCTGCATTCCATCTTCCTTCTGTGACATCAGATGCCTTTTCTGCAGTTTTACAGTAGGAGCCTAACACAATGAAAACAAGTTGGTTAAGTACAAATATAGTAATTCATATTTAAAAAATTAGTTATGAATCAACATTTTCAACCAGTTAAAATTAATACAAACCTTTTCGGTGGGCTGTGGTCCCCGGCATTCGTTAACACCAGCAACGAAAGGGCTGGACGATGTCACTGTGGCAGTCTCCTCAAAATAAGAACAAACAGTGTTAACACCATTATAAACGTATGTATTCACCTAATATAATTACAGCTACTAACTATTTCATCGACCAACAACATTACTGTCCAAATAGTATAGTTACCCACCTTCTTAAGGTGAAGTGGACACTTTGCTGCAACATGAGCATAACACGACTTGGGAGATACCGATGCCGCCTCCTCCTAAAATAAGAAAAAATTCTCTCTCTCTCTCTCTCTCTCTGAATCTGCAGTGTTATGTCAGGTAAATACAGTAGTACTAGCCTACACCTTAAATCAGTATGCTATACAGTGGAGTTGCATATGAAGTGGTTTGGAGTCTTTCTGTAAGTCATTTTGGGCTACAATTACATTTTTGAAGAGTTCTACATGGACCAATAGCACAGGCCAAGCAATCACTTGTTCAAAACCAGCACATTTTCAACAGGCACTGCACTAGTAACTCAAAAAACAAACCTGTTGTACATCATCTTCCTTCTTGGATATGCAATGGGTCCACTGCAGCTTTGCAACTGGATCCTAAAACAAACAATAAACAAGTTGCTTAAGTACATTTACATACCAATTGAGTTATGGGTTTTCACACACTTATTATTAACAATGTTACAAACCTTCACGGTGTCCAGTAGTGTAGGCCATTCACTAACATCAGGAAGGGAAGGGCTGGACAATGTCACTGATGTCTTCTCCTTAAAATAAAAACAAAGACTGTTACACGACCATAAACACATTTATTCACTTAATACAATAAAAGCTACTAACTGCTTTATGTATCAAAATCTTTTACAACCAAGTTACAATGTGTTACCTTCCCAGGGTGCTCCAGTTGCTGATCTGATGAAGGCATCCTGCCCTCCTTCAGAGTCACTGTGGCGAGACTGGCAGACAATGGACCAGGAAGTGCCGTTGATGTAGTAGCCTTGTCCTATAAACAATAATCAATAGTTAAACCACTAGACACATAACTATATACAATCAAAAGAGGTTGCATGTGTCTAACCGACTAAAGTTACTATACAAAAACATTTCAAAAGGAGTAAAAAGGCACACCTGCTGCAAAACCGCTGTCTTCTTGGTAGCAAACTGATGGTGGTGACGTTCTTTTGGTGCTTCCTAAGAGATAGAAAAAAAACACAATATAAACAATGTTGCTTTTTAGTAATGTACAATGTGTTTGACAATGTAACTTCAACATTAACCAAAAAGAAAAACAAATATGGAAGTAACCTTTAGGCCCTTTGGACCAGTTGCGGACACAGGGGCTGGGATGTGAATGGTGCCATCACCCAAAGTTTGAAGAAGCTCCTTACTAAACCACACCGGATTTAGCACGATGGAGCATTCCACCATGTCCTCCTGACAAGGACCAAAAAAAAGTCAAAGTTTGGGTTACACATTTTGTTACCTAAGATCAAATTTGAGAAATATATTATATATATTAAATAATTTATATATAAAACAAACAAAAAACTAACCTCCGTCTGAACCAGTTTCTTTGTGGGTGAAACACCAGAGTTGTCAGCTGGTTGGAACCTCTACAAAGACAAATATAATTAAAAACCTGTGGTAAATTTCTCATAAATACAGAAAAATATGTTTAACAACAGTGAAAAACATATGAAATACAGAAGGAAAAACACACAAAAAAAATGAGTAAAAACACTTAATTACCTTCCTGCCTTGTCCAACAACTGTCCAGCCATCTTCACACACACCAATCCTGGGGGAGGAAGGAGGAACCCTGCGACGAACCATTGGCACCGACACAAAAGCCTGAATATAGGACATCATAAAGAGACAATGCACCAGCTGGTCGTGACCTCTGCAAACAAATATATTTAGTAACAATACTGAAAAATATATTTAACAACAAACACTGGGAAATTTATGAAAATACTACAAAAAAAATTAGCACTGTATTACCTTCCTAGCTGGTCCTTTCCACGCAACAGTTGCTCGCTTTGGCTCCAAAACCTGGACATAGGAGGCCATGTACAGAAGCTCCATCAGGATAGACATTCCATGATTGTCGCTGAGATGAATCTAAATAAATGAAGAATCACTTTAGACAACAGTTTCCACAATAAACTTGCATCTGTCCAATTTAACTTGTTAAATCCAATACAGGGAACTGAACATCACACTTATACATATACCATAAAAAAAAACTTACGCCATCTTTGCTCCACAGCTGACTGTTCTTTAAAGGGAACTTATCCTCAACAGAGTAGCAGGTAACACCTTAGCAATGAAGAATATAACAATAATTAGGCATTTATTTAAAATGTCTGCTTAAATGTATATCATCCTGTATACCTGTACACAAATGTACTATTTGACTTCACATACCCAACGGAGCTGCAACACGATGGTACTCCTCAAGATAACGCTGTTGTACATCCAGGGCAACGTTCAAACGTGGCGGGAAGTCGACAACCAAGACCTTAACAGATACAATAGAGTTAAGACTTATACAACAAATACAAGAATGGTATTATAGAAATTATAAAAATAATACAACATAAAAAGAGCTTACCTTAGCACAAATGATGTGGGCGCTGACCAGTAGTTTGCGGAAATCCGCCGCCGCTTCACTGAAGGTTTGGTTTGCAGTGAGGTTGTTACTGGGTGCCAAGAGACAGATAGCATCTGGGGTCCGGGGAAGAACTGCGTTGACCAACTCTGCCCTCAGGTCTGCAGCACAGCCCCCAGGCACAGACAGGAAGCCAAACGACAGCGGAATGTCCTTTGACTTTGGCATCGGAACGATCCCGTCAACTATGGCCCGCAGATGAGAATCGACGACAACCAGAATGAACTGTAACAAGAGAAAGATTTGGTTAAACACAAACTCCTATACTCCTAAATAATACCTCATCACATATAGAACGTTTTAATGAACTTTAAAATACCTTCTTGTCTGGGACCTCTGGAGGAATGATGAGCTTGTGTTGTTTTCCAATAACCTCTGACTTACATATGTTGATTTTGTGACGAACCCCTGTTCCACAGCCTATTAACGAAAAGCAATAATAAGCAAATTAACATTTAATTCAGCTTTATAAAGCAGCAATTGAAAAAGAAAATTAAATAACCATTGTATACCCTGGCAAAACACATGAATATGAATACTTACAGTGCCTTGCGAAAGTATTCGGCCCCCTTGAACTTTTCGACCTTTTGCCACATTTCAGGCCTCAAACATAAAGATATAAAACTGTAATTTTTTGTGAAGAATCAACAACAAGTGGGACACAATCATGAAGTGGAACGATATTTATTGGATATTTCAAACCTTTTAAACAAATAAAAAACTGAAATATTGGGCGTGCAAAATTATTCAGCCCCCTTAAGTTAATACTTTGTAGGCGCCACCTTTTGCCGCGCGATTACAGCTGAAGTCGCTTGGGGTATGTCTCTATCAGTTTTGCACATCGGAGACTGACATTTTTGCCCATTCCTCCTTGCAAAAACCTCGAGCTCAGTGAGGTTGGATGGAGAGCGCGTTTGAACAGCAGTTTTCAGTTCTTTCCACAGATTCTCGATTGGATTCAGGTCTGGACTTTGACTTGGCCATTCTAACACCTGGATATGTTTATTTGTGAACCATTCCATTGTAGATTTTGCTTTATGTTTTGGATCACTGTCTTGTTGGAAGACAAATCTCCGTCCCAGTCTCAGGTCTTTTGCAGACTCCATCAGGTTTTCTTCCAGAATGGTCCTGTATTTGGCTCCATCCATCTTCCCATCAATTTTAACCATCTTCCCTGTCCCTGCTGAAGAAAAGCAGGCCCAAACCATGATGCTGTCACCACCATGTTTGACAGTGGGGATGGTGTGTTCAGGGTGATGAGCTGTGTTGCTTTTACGCCAAACATAACGTTTTGCATTGTTGCCAAAATGTTCGATTTTGGTTTCATCTGACCACAGCACCTTCTTCCACATGTTTGGTGTGTCTCCCAGGTGGCTTTTGGCAAACTTTAAACGACACTTTTTATGGATATCTTTAAGAAATGGCTTTCTTCTTGCCACTCTTCCATAAAGGCCAGATTTGTGCAGTATACGACTGATTGTTGTCCTATGGACAGAGTCTCCCACCTCAGCTGTAGATCTCTGCAGTTCATCCAGAGTGATCATGGGCCTCTTGGCTGCATCTCTGATCAGTCTTCTCATTGTATGAGCTGAAAGTTTAGAGGGACGGCCGGGTCTTCATAGATTTGTAGTGGTCTGATACTCCTTCCATTTCAATATTATCGCTTGCACAGTGCTCTTTGGGATGTTTAAAGCTTGGGAAATCTTTTTGTATCCAAATCCGGCTTTAAACTTCTCCACAACAGTATCTCGGACCTGCCTGGTGTGTTCCTTGTTCTTCATGATGCTCTCTGCGCTTTACACGGACCTCTGAGACTATCACAGAGCAGGTGCATTTATACGGAGACTTGATTACACACAGCTGGATTCTATTTATCATCATTAGTCATTTAGGTCAACATTGGATCATTCAGAGATCCTCACTGAACTTCTGGAGAGAGTTTGCTGCACTGAAAGTAAAGGGGCTGAATAATTTTGCACGCCCACTTTTTCAGTTTTTTATTTGTTAAAAAAGTTTGAAATAGCCTATGAATTTCGTTCCACTTCATAATTGGGACCCACTTCTTGTTGATTCTTCACAAAAAATTACAGTTTTATATCTTTATGTTTGAGGCCTGAAATGTGGCAAAAGGTCGAAACGTTCAAGGGGGCCGAATACTTTCGCAAGGCACTGTACATGGCTCACATGCACCACCACGTGGCACCAGAATCACTTCAGGAGTGGGAAGCTGAGGAGTGTTGCGCTGTGCGTACTTCAGCTTGGTAGCCAAAGAGCGACGATACCCCTTTCCTTTCGGCATCTACAGAAAAGCAAATACATGAAAATATTAGATTTATCACAATAACAAAATAACCTCAATAACCAAGAGAACACACAACCGTATTCAAACATAAAGAGACCAAGCAAACATGCAAAGACACACAAATGCAGCCCCACACAGAGCCCCCCCCCCACACACACACCAACAGAGCCACACACAGCCCGACACAGAAATGCAAATACATGAAAACATTAGATGTATATCACAATAACCAAATAACCTCAATAACCAAGAGAACACACAACCATAATCAAACATAAAGAGACCAAGCAAACATGCAAACACACACAAACGCAGCCCCACACACATGTATACAACATGCTCGACCTCAGAAGGGGTTAAAAGGCCCAAAGTGATATATGTTGACTATAGCGGCCGATCTTCACCACATTTGGTAGAGTGCCTCAGAACGGCATGCCGAACGAGGATAACAAGTTCCGTGTTGATTGCTTTTACTGTGGCAGAAATATTAGGAGCTTTCAATCTTTACTCACCTCCCTGGACTATTTTTAACTGGCTCGATAGACGGCAACCGGAAAAACTACAGCTAACTTGACTTGAGTTGCTCAAAACCTTGTAGTAAACTCGTAGGTACACAAACAAAGTTATCAACGCTTTCGTTAAGGTGTAGAGCCCCTGGTCATACTTGAGCAAAGTCTCATGTTGTGTCGAGCCTTCATAGACTTTTAAAAATAGCTACCTTGAAACTAGCATAAAAGCGCCCCTATAACTCCCATTCAAAAGGCCATTTGACCGAAAAACGAAAATACGGTAAATCTTAAAAGTGGCGCTTCTGTCCTAAATATGTTTTCTTAAACGATTAGTTTGACTCCTGTATATTCAAAAACAAAGACTATGTTGCATTTTGTCGAGATACGCTTTAACAGTTGTAAATCTTAACACATAGCTCTCCATGTGTGTTCGTAAATCAGACAATACCTGAAATAATGCTAAACATGCTATCTCGCTAACGCCAGCATGATAACAAAGGAACCTCACGTTGTCTAGCTAGTAACGTTCAAATCTATTAACACAACCAACGCACTTACAAAAAAAAGTAACCTTACCTTAGTAAGACAAGTAGTTAAACTTGTAGAAAAGCTCTGTAGTTCTCTGAAAAAAGAATCCTTTCTCCAAAATCCACTGTAATCGACAAACACTTTAGAGTAAAAAAAAACAACGTCCATACACCAAGGTGTTTCTAACGATAGGCAACGCCCAAACGCAAACCTCCCGTTATAACAACATCACAGCTGTGACGTAATTCCATTTCCGGGCCACGGAACCAGATTGATTTTTATAGTAAATATTTTAATCATCAACCATAAATTCTAAACCATCCAAAGAAGAATAAGCACAGATTGCATCGTTACGAAATTAGAGTTGCTACTCTTCAATTCTGTAAAAACTCAACCTAGCTTAAAAAAAACCCTCCCCCGGCATAATGGGGACATACTACAATACCCACAATTCTGAGCGTTAAATCAACGCCACCACCACACGCCGTATTTTGACAAGACAATATAGGCAGATCGTTTTTAGATTTATTTTTATTTATTAGATTAGGACAATGCACATTAATCAACATTTCGGTAAATGCGCCAGTGTTAGACAGTCGGCTAATTTTCACCTGTAGTCCTAGTTGCATGCATGTCTTTATGGTGGGAAGAAACCGGAGCAAGAACCTTCTTGCTGTGAGGCAGAAGTGCTAACCACTGAGCCACTGTTAAAACATTAATGATCCACATAATACTCCCTGAATTATTTTACGATATTAGAAGTGAAACGTAAATCGTCCTTGAGTTCAGTATCAAGATATTTTGACTATATGGATGATAGCTAGCTAATCTTTAGCTAGAGTATTTGAAAGGCTGCAAAAACCTTGAGGAATATAAATGGACGCACTTGGCTAATTTTGAGATGGATATTCAGGTAAGAAATGCTTTGTCCCAGATAGCAATGAGTCGGCGGACCACCGGCGGTGCTCCAGAGGCAGTAGAAGCGTCAGAATGGCGTAATCGCAAACACGTTTGCCGGCGGTGCGCCGGCGGCAGCCGCTTTTTAAAAGCGGCTGCCGCCTTCCTACCGCCTTCGTTCCGAGGCCGGCCCGCGGGACAACCGCCCGTTCACCGTTATACCAAAGGTGGCCATTCTATGGTCCGCTCGTGGAGGCAAACGCTATTTTCGCCGATCTGCCGCCGGTTATTGTGTGTATATATATATATTCATTTATTTATATTTAATATTTATAGCATGCAGTTTATCAAGAATAATGATTGATCAAACCAGACAAATTTCCATTTGGCGTTTTAATTCCACATTTCAAAGTACAGTAACTGTCATTGAAACAAGACGTGTCAGATCACTTAAATACACACACATATATATTACATATTCACACATACATACATACTGAGGTAAAAACAGTAGTAGAACAGACATACATAACTGCAATGCTGACTTGTGACACAAGGATTTACAAGTTCTATTTAACAACAGAATAAAAGTTAAGCACTGTGACAAAACAAAAAAAGCAAATGTTAACAACAGAGTAAGTAGAATATTTGGTGAAATAGGATTTCCAAGCTATTTTTAATAGAATAACAGTTAAGCACACTGATGGAATGAAAGTAGAATTTTGGTACTAGTTAATGTGCAATATCAAGTAACAGGTATGAAATAGGATTTACAAACTATAATACCATTGTTAACCATAATGAGCAGATATCAAGTATTAGAGGTATAATCTAGGATTTACAAGCTATATTTATAAATAGAATAGTTAAGCACTGTAACAATGAAATAAGCAGCAAATTGTATAGGAAGTAATTGAGATCTTTGGTATCAAAGAATGTGCAGGATACCAGGTAATATACATTTTGACATTAAATTTACACATGACAACAAGTGGGAACAAACACAATTAACAGCAGGAAATCTGGCTGTAGAGAACACAGCCAATCAGAACGTGTGGAGTGGTTGGGGTCTGCGTGGGGTAGTGGGCTAAGAATTGCGGGACAATCTAAGTAATGATAATCAGTCTTTCAAGCCTGACTACGGGATCTCCAGAATGAGGCAGCGCAAAATGGGCATATCTTCAGTGATCCCTCGTGCGCCTGTATAAAGGACAAACAATCTCATCATCCCATATCCATCCAAGGCGCTGCCCTCAAGGCAGGGTCATGGGGAATAAAAAAAAAAAAAAGAAGAAGAAAAAATAATTTCCACAGAGAATAGTGTGGATTGGGTGAGTGTAGTCTGGCACTTCTGGCTTCTTGATGTTACTGACTGCAGGATAAAGAAAGTGTTCCAGTTGTCAGTGATGCGGGGGTGTCAGTAGTCAGCCTAGGTTTAAGGGGTCGGCTGTGGGGCGCCTTTTTCCGCCTTCACGGTCAGATGCTTTCAGGTAACGCGTAACGTTAACCTGGACCGCCTCATCAGTGGCTCTCCAACAGACACATTGGCACTGAAATGTTGCTGCATAGTTTCCATTTTGTTGTCCATGCTACGCACAACATCGCCAAACTCTCCAAGACGTCGCAGCATTAGGGTCTGATCTGCACCTACAGGGCAGGGCTCAACATAAAAAAAAATCCCCACTGGCCCCCGGGGCCAGTAGATCTGAGTTTTGCTGGCCCCTTCTACATTTTTACTGGCCCTGAAATAAATATCATAGGTGTGATTGGCAAAGGACAAAAAAACGCAGGAAAATATACATCGCACCTACTATGAAGCTTCAGAAAATGGTTATAACCCAGCTAGCCACTGCCACTGTATGTTGTGCCATAAACGTTTTTCACGGCAGACATTGACATGTCATAGTAGGAAAAGCACAGGTGTATTCAAAACCATTAATGATGGGTGCATTCCACTTAGGAGAGACCCTGGTATTAAACCATTACTGATGGCTGCATTCCACTTAGGAGAGGTCCTGGTATTAAACCATTACTGATGGCTGCATTCCACTTAGGAGAGGTCCTGGTATTGTGCATGCTGACTCACTGAAATATCTTCCTGGGACACTTGATGGAACTGAGCCATCGTTAAGGTTATCAGTTTCAGCTGTGCTTTTCCTACTATGACAAGTCAACATGTCTGCTGTAAAAATGGTCCATTAGCAGTAAAGCTAGACCAGGGGTCATCAACTACATTTTTCCAAGGGCCAGAATTTTTTTAAGCAGACACTCCAGGTGCCAGACTTTCAAATAAAGAAAATAAAATTATACCTAATACGCATCTCCTTGTTTGATATTTTCACTTTCTTACTAAATTAATGCTATATTTTTTTCACATACATGTATTAGTGTAAGCAACCCCCTAAAAACATGGAAAATCCATAATGATAACTAGATAGGCTACTTAACTAGAAAATGATCTCAGATTAGGGGGCAGTTCACTGAGGAGTGATGGTTAAAGTCTTGATTACTGAAACGTAATCAGTGTCCTGATTGGTGGAGAATGCTTACAGAAAGAAAGGCCTGTTGTCAGGGAAACATGTCACTGTCACAGAGCCTGAAGTGAAAAGTTGTGGAAAACAGCAGCTGTAATGATGAATGGACTGATAAGCAGGCTAGCATTCATCCTGTAGGCCTCATTTGAAATAAGACAATGTTGTTGCTAAATGACACAACCAGCAACATCATCAAGAATGAAGAACGCGTCATTCACGTTCATATTAAGTAGCCACGTGTATTTATTTTGGTCTTAAAATACATCCATAGGTTTACCGCTCCAGCAGAGAGGATGGCTCGTTTAGACAGCAGCTATGTTTACAAGAGTTTGTCCAAAGTTCAAGATTGGTTGCAAATTAAGACAAACAGTTAGACTACAAACTGACATCTTTCATTTTAGCTTGTTTGTAAAGTCGCTATTTGCAGAGTAGAGCTGTGTTTGCACAGCACGGTGGACGAGAGTGGACAGCACAGACAGAGCAGACTGAAATATCGCTTTCTACATGATTATGCCTGTAAAACAGGTAGGTGGGTTATTGATAAGTATTGACTCTTTAATCATGGAGGTTTTATTGTATTGTACTTACAGTAACGAGTGTAACGTTAGTTCATCTGCGCCATCGGCGGTAAATAATCCTCGGTAACGTTTCCATTCAGTTACATGTGCTGCGTGAACGCACACACCTCGGCCCTGCTGTGTGTGCGCGCGCAGCGCGGACATCGCTGTTCAGAATCCAATCTATCTTCCAAAATGCAACGCTTGTATCCAAATGAATTGCTTATAAATTACCTGAGGTTAAAATGTGAAATGTTAACATTCACACGCTTCGTGCCACTCTGTATGACGTTGGTACTGGCCCGTGCGGGCCAGTGACTGGCCAATCAACCAGCCCGACATACGTTTTTACTGGCCCCGGGCCATCGGGCCATTGCTTGTGTCGAGCCCTGTACAGGGGTTCCCAGAATAAAAGAATAAAGTAGTCAGTCCTGGTCCCACAACTACTAAACTATGACATTTATATCTAGGTCTACTACATGTTCAGGTGGCCCCAGTGGGAATTAAACCAACAACCACAGGTGTTTGCAAGTTTACCTGATTGCCAAGTGCAAGCAAACGTCTTCAACATTGTCCCAACTTGCTTCACCTGCTCTTGAAGTGAGCCGCTGTCATCCGAAGCTACAAAATGAAAAGGCATATGGTAATTTTGAACCTAAATTACACACAAAAAAAGTAAAATTTAAGAAGAAAGAGTGCATATTCTCACCTGCTCGTGCATTGCTTTCCCTCAGGGTGTGGTTCTCCTCCCTCAGAGCTTGGTTTTCATTCTGGAGTCTCTGGAAATCTACATAAAATAAATAAATAAATACCATATTTCCTGGAAGAAAAGTTTAGCAGTAGAGATAACACACATCAGGTACTGATAAGAGAAATAAGGGTTAAAAGCAAAATTAAAGAAAATGATACATGTACACATACACTATGTCTCGTATGACCGCTTCATCTCATTAGACACCATTGCTTATTATAGTGCATTCACATCTTTGTGTGTAAAAAAAAAAAAAGAAAGAAAATTAAACTCACAGCCAATTTCTGATCCATCATTCAGGGAATGTCTGAACCAATGATAGCGCCAGGGCCTCTTTTATGTTTGTGGATGGCCTGTAAATGTAAAAAAAAAAACACTTTCAGTAAATAAACAAACAAGTGACATTACAGATTTAAATTTCCATATATTTAAATATTTCCAAAAGTAAGATAATCTGAAAATATCAGAGACATTGAATTTCAAGGCACAAGTATCATTAACTATAAGGGTTATATGGATATGCATACCCCACTGTCGAAGAAGTTGTGACTTTCACAAAATCTTCCACCGACACATTCAAGCCCCATTAAAGAAACATGTCTAGGTATAGAGAGATTATGTCAGGGCAGTAAGAGTAAAATGCTCACCTCTAAAATTCTCTGTCAGCTCAGACAGCCGCCAGTCAGTTAGCTTATCAGCGACAAAGCTGTCCATTCAAAATACTGGAGAAAACATAGCAATATAGCTAGAGGTTAGCAACAATTCGAAGACTTGACCCACTTCTTAACTAACTCTCACTACTTCAACCAGTAGAGCACTGTTTAATATGATAAGCACGGCACAGCTGGTAAACATTAGCTAGTCAATTATTGTGTTGCGTCGCGATAGCAGTGGCTACATGCCAACCACAGAATTAGCTACCACGGCTAACGCTAGTCTCAACGTAGCAACTAGCTAAGCCATGGTCATTTATTTCAGCAAATGGTGCTAAACTAGCAACGGGGACATGGACACAGAAAAGTTTACGTTACATCAACAGTGAAAATAATCGCTTACCTTGAATACACGACGAAGTTTCACCGAAGAAGCACAGGCCAAAACGGATAGAGCGCGAAGCGACGGTTATTTCCAACGACTGTTGTGAGAAAATTCAAAATGCCCTCTCTACCCCCGTTCTTCTTCTACGGGGGTAGAGAGGGCAGGAGGTGTTTCTTCTTCCTCTTCTTCTGAATTTCTGGAAGACTGATGTGTATGTTATAGGAGCAAGGGTTTAATATATGAACTTATTTCTTCTACTTCTTAGTTAATATATCCATGTTTAGAGGGTGTGTCAATTTATTTCTCCTACAAATGGTGATACTGTTTTATCATAATGTACACAACACACAAGTGTGATTGTTCATATTATAAATGTTGACATGACAATATAATAATTAAAAATACATTGAGAGAGAGAGAGAGTGAGAAAGCCAACCCTATAACCCAGAAATGGTTACTCTCTGAAAAAATAACCCACGATTTTAACCCAACATAAATAACCCAGAAACTGGGTTGAAGAAATAAACCAGGAGTTTATATAAATAATTCGATATATTTTACATATATTACTGTATAATCGATTCAGAGTTTCAAAGTAATTTAAATGTCATTTCCTAAATCATACCTTATCATGGAATCAAAAGTCAAGAATCTGTTATAAACCCTAATGGCTTTGGAGCAAAAAAACTATTTGATGTAATTCACATATAGGCTATTATGATTTTATAATCGCTTCAAATGTGAAAATTAGTTAAAACGCTGTCAGTTCCACTCTAACTCCCAACATGCCAAACCAACATGGCTGGTCGATTCTGAGAGTAGCCTTGTATTTCAAAGCGGCTTGCCACCAGCCGGCCGCGGTCCATTAGACAGAGGCAACCGCCAGAGAAAGTGAAGCAGTCGGCCCGCCAGCTGTTCGCCGGCGGCATCTCGCAAGAAATGGGAGTGACGTATTTGGCGGCAAACGTTTCATCCCCGCCAGCGGGACGCACCTATAGCCGACAGTTTAGGGCCGGCGGCAAAAAGAAGCCCTGCGGATATTTTTTGCTATCTGGGGTCATCACTGTAATGATACGTTAAAGTGTAACGTTAATACAATCAGTGTTATAACTTAAATAGTTAGCTAGCTAACTAGCTAGCGTAGTTTAGCTAGTATATAACGTTAGCCACACTAGCTTCTACCGTTGGCTAGCTAACACTATCATTGCACTCATCAAGAAACCGATAAAACCAACAATCTCCGTTATATAAGACTAAACAACAGACGCATCACCAGCCAATATTGTTTCTGCCCCAAATTTGTAAATAATCACTACTTTTAGCATGTATAGAGCATCATATTTCCACCAGATTCCATGTAAATAATCAGGACTTTTAGCGTGTATAGAGGCCAGCATATTTCCACCAGACTCCATGTAAATAATCAGGACTTTTAGCGTGTATAGAGCCAGCATATTGTCACCAGACTCCATGTAAATAATCAGGACTTTTAGTGTGTATAGAGCCAGCATATTGTCACCAGACTCCATGTAAATAATCAATACTTTTACAAGTATAGAGCCATCATATCTCCACCAGACTCCATGTAAATAATCAGGACTTTTAGCGTGTATAGAGCCAGAATATTCCCACCAGACTCCATGTAAATAATCAGGACTTTTACCAGCATATCTCCACATGTAGCCAGCATATCTCCACATGTAGCCAGCATATCTCCACATGTAAATGGGTGAATTAAGGGTTTATTTCAACCAAACCACAGTCGTGATTGTTAAAACAGTGGAAAGATGAACCAAGACAGCTTTTGAAATTCTAATTTATATCTGTCCACTTTAAATGGGATGTGTTTAACATTAATAAAAGTACTAATTATTGTGGCCAGCTTAATTCGCTTAGTACAGTAAGTGTACATATACAAAGACTTACTTCTCAACACAGGGGTTGAAGGATCAACTTCAACCTACAACTCTTTGCTGCATATCATTTCCCCTCTCTCTCTCTATATGTCTGTCTATCTGGCTGCGTATCTGTTTGGTTTACTGTCTATCTTTCTCTGTCTGTTCAACTGTCTGCCATACTATCACTCTGTCTGTTTGTCTCTAGTGAGTTAGTTCAAACTTACAAATGTTCAAAGATTTTTACATTTGTTACGTTATTTTAACGTTACTCAGACAGAAACATATCTTCTCTTCCTGTTCCTCATATAGCACAGTTAACAGTAAACATGAGTGTAACTAATGTTTTAATTGTTGTGTTCCAGTGTCGTCTACGAGTCACAGCGCTCTGCCTTCAGATGACCAAAATGCATACCCTCACCTGTTACTGTACATCACCAACTGCCCTCAGTTAGGATGATACACTTGCATATCTTGAAATAAATATGATTTTATATCAGTTACCCTTACCTGGTTTGATATGCATAGAGAGATGATTTTATGGGAAGTACCCCATGCCAAACTCTAGGTATGCTGAAGGTTATGTGATGAGATGGAGGCCAAGATAACTTCATCACGATGTATAGTATCCTGGATCCATGAAATAACTGGCCTTTAAAAATAAACATTTTAACACCCCCCTCACCAGCAAAGCAACTAGCATTGCCGGTGACCCCCACCCCCCCCATCTCACAGCCTCTTCAGTCTGCTACCATCAAGGAGGAGACTGCACAGTCTTTGGGCCAAATCCAGCAGGCTCAAAGACAGCTTTTTTCACCAGGCTGTCAGGAGACTCAACTCCCTCCCTCACTTCTTCCTCTGCCCAGCCTGCCGTCTCTGCACCCCCACCACTTCCCCTCCCCAACACCACTCATACACTCTGAACTCAGGGACTGCACATTTCACTTCCACCTGCTTGTTTATTATTGCACTACACTGCTCTACCTCACCTGTTTAAATATTTGAAATACTTTTTTTTTTTATTTAAAATACGCAGGTGCCTTGATTGTGAGCCTGAGTGTTGATTGTATGTCTTGTTGATAGTTGTTTATTTTTATGTCCTGCTAAATTGATTTCTTATTTTGTCTTTTCTATTTATAGAAACTTTATTTTTATTGCATTATGCACCAAGGGTCAAAGAGGACTGAAATTTCATTTGTGCCGTATGCCATGCATGTATAGCACATCTGACAAAGCTGACTTGACTACCACTTGATAAATGCCACCTTGTTTACCATTAGAAAAATGATTTAATAAAATTCTAGCTGTTTCTCATTGGTTACTGTTATTCTTTGTAATAACTCATTAAAGTATGAATGCTGCATATGTAATTGTCCTGATTAACCATTATTTAAATTAAATAATTAAATAAATCAATTGTTGCATTTTTTTTAAACACATGTAAATATAAATTCTATTAATGTTTACTAATTTACTAACACTAACTAATCCTAATAACATCACTTTAAATGTACTTTAGTACAAGATTACATATCACTTCAGTTTAACACTATAGTCAACCAATAACAACAGTTATTACTAAAACAACATGCATCCACAACTACACAAAAACTATACACAAACACTTACCATCATCAAAAATTCAGTTGTTGCAATCAACTGATTCTCCAGCTCCGAAATCTTTCTCAACAACCGCTGCTCCTCACGGCAATTCCGTTCCCTCTCCCGTTTCATGTCGGACCGTAACCACCTGTTTTGCCGCTCAGATGCCTTTCTCAGACGATATTCCTTGCACAACACAGCCATCACATCAGATATAGCTGAAGTCATTCTAATGTAGAGGTCTTCACGTGACACCTTTTCATCCTTCACAATATACTGCAGAAAACAAACACAATAATTACATTAAACTACAAGAAAAACATACTTTAGACAGTTAACATTAAAACAAGGAACAATATCTGTTGTGACGAGCAGGGGATAACGGACTCAAATGCAGGGAGAGGCCAGCCGGCAGGAGAAGTTTGAACACAACAAATTATTCACAACAGAAAAAAGGCAAAGTTCCAACAAACTAAGGTATCCAAAAGGGCAGAGGGAAACACAAGGTGTCCAGAGGAGGCAGGCAAACCAAAGGCTGAGAAATGCTGAGCAGGATGCAAACAGACAGGACGAAGCACAAAACAACCTGACAAGGCACAAAGAGAAACACAGAGAATTCACAGTGAAAACAGGATAAACAGAAACACACAGTGAACAGGAAAATAAGGAATAGAAATATGCACACACACAAATATAAAAAACAGGATACATACAGAATTCCACAAACAAGACTACAGAAATAAAACAAAATACAAAGGCAGAATACCAAAACCCTAAGAAATATCACAAAATTAAATTAAATTAAAATTCCTGGTCTTGAAATACATATTTAATTTCATTTCATTAATTTTACTCTAATCATAAGTCTTAATATTTAATTATTTTATTGTCGTAATTTTTATTTTCAACAACCCACCCCCACCACACACACACACACACAAACACAGACAAAGACACACACACAAATACACACACATATACACACACAGACACAAACACACAAAACAATACAATAACACCATAAACCTTTCCACACATAAAAAACACTGCCAGAATTATGTTCTGTTAATGGAATTCAACATTAAAATGACTGTAGAAACAAACCCATTTGCAACATATTATTTTTAGAAAATATTACGCTGCACTAAACAAACTAATGCCTTGTCAACATTCTTGTGTAGAACAACTGACAAAAAAACATATAAAGAATACATTTACACTTGCTACATATAAATTCAATACAGTTTATCAGCACTGAAAAAATAACTGCATTATAACCTAGTAAAAAAGTGTATGGTATTTTTAATTGAATGTTTTCATTTCCTTTGTCTAGTATGACAATATTTAATTTGACTTATCAAGAAACAAATTACACAACACAAATACAATACTTACTGCACACAACTGCAATGCCTGTCGCACAGCTTCCACCTTTTCGTCAGCCACTTATTCATTGGTCATGGTTTGGCCCTCCCCTATGCTTAAGCCACGCCCCATTTCATAACATTTGAACCATTTAAGGTATACCCTTATGTGAGGTATCATTGAACTCAGCACAGACTTCAATCTTCATTGGTGATGGTTTGGCCCGCCCCCAAAGATTTAGCCACGCCCCCTTTTATAACTAATGACCCGATTGATGTAAACCCTTGTGTGAGGTATCATTGAACTCAGCAGAGACTTCCTTCTTTATTGGTGATGGTTTGGCCCGCCCCCTATGTTTAAGCCACGCCCCTTTCATAACATTTCAACCGTTTAAGGTATACCTTTGTGTGAGGTGTCATTGAACTCAGCAGAGAGTTCCTTCTTCATTGATGATGGTTTGGCCCGCCCCCTATGCTTAAGCCACGCCCCCTTTCATAACATTTCAACCGTTTAAGGTATACCCTTGTGTGAGGTATCATTGAACTCAGCAGAGACTTCAATCTTCAGGGGTGGCTGTGGCTAAGTGGTAGAGAGGTCGCCTGCCATTTGGAAGGTTGGTGGTTTGATCCCTGGCCCTGCAATTCCATGCCGAAGTGTCCTTGGCAAGACACTGAACCCCGAGTTGCCCCCGATGCTGCGCCATCGGATTGTAAATGTGTGTGAATGTTTACCTGATGAGCAGGTGGCACCTTGTATGGCAGCCTCGGCCACAGTGTATGAATGTGTGTGAATGGTGAATGGTTCCTGTACTATGTTAAAGCGCTTTGAGTAGTCGTTAAGACTAGAAAAGCGCTATATAAAAACAGTCCATTTACATTGGTGATGGTTTGGCCCGCCCCCTAAGATTTAGCCATGCCCCCTTTTATAACTAATGACCCGTTTGATGTAGTCCCTTGTGTATAGTATCATTGTACTCAGCAGAGACTTCCTTCTTCATTGGTGATGGTTTGGCCCGCCCCCTATGTTCAAGCCACGCCCCCTTTCATACATGCTGACCCATCTAAGGTAGTCTTGTGTGAGGTGTCATTGAACTCAGCAGGGACTTCCTTTTAAATTGGTGATGGTTTGACCCGCCCCCTACGCTTTAGCCACGCCCCTTTTCACAGCTAATGAACCGTATGACGTAGAGTCTTGTGTGAGGTATCGTTGAACTTGGCGGGGAGTTCCCTTTTCATTGTTGACAATTTGCGATGTCTGAATGCCACGCAAATGCACGGTCGCAAGGAGCAACGTCCGCCAGTAACCCTGACGTGCGCCGAGGCGTGAGGGCCCGTCCATCGCTGCTCGCAGCTTTAATTAGGGCCCGAGCACTTTCAGTGCAAGGCCCCAATGGTGCCTTGCACTGAAAGTGCGAAGGAACCTATTGTTTTTCATCAGATTATTATTTTTCCGAGTCCTTCGTCGCATTTTTGAAGGGGTTAGCATTGCACGAAAACTCACAAAGATTTGCACACATGTCACAACTGGTGAAAACTGCAAAGTTCTGTAGTGATTGGGCTCGGGTGTTGCCAGGGGGCTCCATAGCGCCCCCTAATGTGCGCCTTAATTCCGAAAAAAGTAATAAGTTAATATACCAACTTTTGAGGGAACATAGGTCTCATCTTGAACTCCATGGAGCTATTTTTAGAAAAAATTACAAAATTCAAAAATTTCCGAATTCTTGGTTTTCGTGCAATAATCTTCATTTTACGAACACTTGTTTGAGGACTTTAGGATGCACGAAAACTCTTAAAATGTTGCAGCTATGTGCAGAATATTAAACTCTTTCATCTGAATACACATTTAGGCTTGAGAGTGGTATGGTTGCTCTATAGCGCCCCCTAATTGGTTTTAGCCCTTGGGAACATTTTTGACGGCCTCAATATACACGAAAACTCACAAAAATCTGTTGACCGTCATGACGAAAAGTTATCCAGAGAATTTTGATAGTTGAAAAAATGCGCATGTTATAGCAACTTCCTGTCTAAACAGGAAGTTGCATTATCTTGGCAACAATTATTCCGATTGGCCCGAAACTTGACAAGGTCGTTTCTCATGGCAGAATTTGCATCTCTGCCAAACTTGGCGTCAATCGGCCAATAGATGGTGCTGTTTTAATTTTGTTTAATTAATCCGCAAAATATTGATATATGGGAAACCTACTCTGTCTAACTACTCCTGAGGCGTGAGTCCAATCGGCACAAAAACTTTCATACAGACTCGGAGGACCCTCGTGACAAAGAGTTATCAAAAGAATTGTGATAGCTAAAACAATGCGCAAGTTATGGAGAACCAACTTTCTGTAGGTGGGTGTGGAAACAGGAATGGCTGTATCTTGCCAATGGCTATTCCGATGGACACAAAACTTAAAACTGTTGTTTCTCATGTGCCAATGAGGCTGTCTGCCAAATATGGCGTCAATTGGCCTTTAGATGGCACGGTTTTAATTTCTGTAATTAATTAGCAAATTCGATTTGAGCAAAACCTCCTTTTTTAACTCCTCCAAGAGCGTGAGTCCCTTCTGCACAAAAATGTGCACGTAGACTCGGTGGACCCTCATGACAAAAACATATCAAAAGAATTTTGATAGCTAACACAATGCGCAAGTTACAGAGGACCAACTTCCTGTAGGGGGCTGTCGAAACAGGAAGTTGCATATCTTACCAAGACTTATTCCGATTGCCACCAAGCATGACAAAATTGTTCCGCATAGGGGCTTGACCATCCATGCCAAATTTAGAGTGAATCGGCCATTAGATGGCGCTGTTAGAATTTCTTTTATTAATTATTCACATTGCGATATATGGGAAACCTACTTCGTCTAACTCCTCCTGGGCCGTGAGTCCAATCTGCACGAAAACTTGGATATAGACTCGATGGACCCTCGTAACTAAAAGTTATCAAAAGAATTTTGATAGCTAACACAATGCGCAAGTTATGGAGGAACAACTTCCTGTAGGTGGGTGTCGAAACATGAACGGTTCTATCTTAGCAAAAGTTATTCTGATTTACATGAAACTTAGAATGTGTGGTCTACATGTGATGTTGCATTTGCCAGTACCCCCCGGGCAAGAAGCGAGGGCCCGTCATCGCTGCTTGCAGCTTTAATTAGGGCCCGAGCACGAAAGTGCAAGGCCCCAACGGTGCCTTGCACTGAAAGTGCGAAGGAACCTATTGTTTTTCATCAGATTATTATTTTTCCGAGTCCTTTGTCGCATTTTTGTGGGGGGTTAGCATGCACGATAACTCACAAAAATGTTCACACCTGTCACAACTGGTGAAAATTGCAAAGATCTGTAGTGCTTGGCCTCGGGTGTTGCCAGGTGCCAGGCCCATAGCGTCCTAACGTTAGAAAAACTAAGTATCAATACCAACTTTTGAGGGAACATAGGTCTCATCTTGAACTCCATGGAGCTATTTTTAGAAAAAATTACAAAATTCAAAAATTTCCAAAATCTTGGTTTTCGTGCAAAAATCTTCATTATACGAACTTGTTTGAGGACTTTAGGATGCACGAAAACTCTTAAAATTTTGCAGCTATGTGCACAATATTAAACTCTTTCATCTGAATACACATTTAGGCTTGAGAGTGGTATGGTTGCTCTATAGCGCCCCCTAATTAGTTTTAGCCCTTGGGAACATTTTTGACGGCCTCAATATACACGAAAACTCACAAAAATTGGCGCCCCAAATAAACACCTGGGAGCTTTGCGAGACTGTACAGCGATTTGGCTCATACCTGTAAGCGGGCTCCATAGCGCCCACTAATGCGCGGAAGGCCTTAACTTGGACATAGTTGCTCCAATCTTCACCAGATTTAATACACATATTGCTCTTATCACTGCGGACATATTTCTCATTTACATTCATTAGCTCCGCCCAACCGGAAGGCGGCCATTTTTAATTATGCATTTTTCAGGTGTTTTACATTCTTTCGAACTTGTCCTAGGCCGTGTTTTCAATCTTCTTGAATCTTTGCAGGTAGTATCTGTTGACCGTCATGACGAAAAGTTATCCAGAGAATTTTGATAGTTGAAAAAATGCGCATGTTATAGCAACTTCCTGTCTAAACAGGAAGTTGCATTATCTTGGCAACAATTATTCCGATTGGCCCGAAACTTGACAAGGTCGTTTCTCATGGTAGAATTTGCATCTCTGCCAAACTTGGCGGCAATCGGCCATTAGATGGCGCTGTTTTAATTTTGTTTAATTAATCCGCAAAATATTGATATATGGGAAACCTACTCTGTCTAACTACTCCTGAGGCGCGAGTCTGATCGGCACAAAAACTTGCATACAGACTCGGAGGACCCTCGTGAGAAAGAGCTATCAAAAGAATTGTGATAGCTAAAACAATGCGCAAGTTATGGAGAACCAACTTCCTGTAGGTGGGTGTGGAAACAGGAATGGCTGTATCTTGCCAATGGCTATTCCGATGGACACAAAACTTAAAACTGTTGTTCCTCATGTGCCAATGAGGCTGTCTGCCAAATATGGCGTCAATTGGCCTTTAGATGACACGGTTTTAATTTCTGTAATTAATTAGCAAATTCGCTTTGAGCAAAACCTCCTTTTTTAACTCCTCCAAGAGCGTGAGTCTCATCTGCACAAAAATGTGCACGTAGACTCGGTGGACCCTCATGACAAAAACATATCAAAAGAATTTTGATAGCTAACACAATGCGCAAGTTACAGAGGACCAACTTCCTGTAGGGGGCTGTCGAAACAGGAAGTTGCATATCTTACCAAGACTTATTCCGATTGCCACCAAGCATGACAAAGTTGTTCCGCATAGGGGTATTGACCATCCAAGCCAAATTTAGAGTGAATCGGCCATTAGATGGCGCTGTTAGAATTTTTTTTATTAATTATTCACATTGCAATATATGGGAAACCTACTTTGTCTAACTCCTCCTGGGCCGTGAGTCCAATCTGCACGAAAACTTGGATATAGACTCGATGGACCCTCGTAACTAAAAGTTATCAAAAGAATTTTGATAGCTAACACAATGCGCAAGTTATGGAGGAACAACTTCCTGTAGGTGGGTGTCGAAACATGAACGGTTCTATCTTAGCAAAAGTTATTCTGATTTACATGAAACTTAGAATGTGTGGTCTACATGTGATGTTGCATTTGCCAGTACCCCCCAGGGCAAGAAGCGAGGGCCCGTCATCGCTGCTTGCAGCTTTAATTAGGGCCCGAGCGCCGACAGCAACAGCGGCGAAGGCCCTATTGAAACTGAAGGAATTATTAGGGCCCGAGCGCCGACAGCGGCGAAGGCCCTATTGAAACTGAAGGAATTATTAGGGCCCGTGCGCCGACAGCGGCGAAGGCCCTATTGAAACTGAAGGAATTATTATAGTTTCTTTCTTTCTTTCTTTCTATTATTTTCCCGTCAAATGAATTGCCTTTTTGAGGGGCTTAACATATTCAAAAACTCACCAAATTTGGCGGTCGCATCAAGTCTGGTGAAAATTTACGTATTTTAAGGGTTTCGGGAATAGGCGCACAAAAATGGCTCGCTAGCCATAGTGTACGTTGTCCGATTACCTCGAAACCTTTCAGGAATCACAAGAGTCGAACCCTGAGGACAAATAAAGGCCGATATTTACATAATGTCATAGCGCCCCCTAGTGGCAACAGGAAGTAGGCCTAAAAGTCAAGGTGCTATACTTTAACGAACTCCTCCTAGAGATTTCATCCGATGGACTTCAAACTTGGTCTGTACCATCCCAACACCTTAACGATGAAAAGTTATTAAAAGAAAAACTTTTCGTCAGACGGTGTGGGCGTGGCGTGGCGGCCATTTTAAGTGTTTAGCGATGAACAAAGAAGTTGTTGTAACTTGAGTGTACGTTGTTGTATCTGTATCTTAGAATGTGTGGTCTACATGTGATACTGAGCCAGCCCTTATAATATGACCACGCCCACTTACTCAGGCCACGCCCCCTTTCATAACATTTTAACTGTTTAATGTAGAGTATTGTGTGTGGTGTCATTTTACTCAGCAGAGACTGCCTTATTCATTGGTGATGGTTTGGCCCGCCCCCTATGTTTAGGCACGCCCCCTTTTATAACTAATGACCCGTTTAATATAGAGTCTTGTGTGAAGTATCATTGAACTCAGCAGAGACATCCTTCTTCATTGGTAATTTTTTGGCCCGCCCCCTATGTTCAAGCCACGCCCCCTTTCAGAAAACCTTACCCATTTAACCCTTGTGTTGTCCTTTGGGTCCCAGTGACCCGAAGGACAAAACAAGGGTTAATACAGCACCTTAGTTCTTGTTTGTACAGCATTTTGGTCAGCTTAAACTGTGTTTAAATGTGTTCTAGAAATAAACTTTACTTACTTACTTTACAAGAAACAGGGTTTAGAGAGCAATTCTCAACAAAGTAAACAGAAGTACATAATCCTTGTGTTGTCCTTCGGGTCACTGGGACCCGAAGGACAACACAAGGGCTAAGGTAGAGTCTTGTGTGAGGTATAATTGAACTCAGCAGAGATTTCCTTTTAATTGGTGATGGTTTGACCCGCCCCCTATGGTTAAGCCACGCCCCCTTTCATAACTTTTGACCCGTTTAAGGTAGTCTTATGTGAGGTATCATTGAACTCAGCACAGACTTCCTTTTTAATTGGTGATGGTTTGACCCGCCCCCTAAGCTTAAGCCACGCCCCCTTTCACATTTAAACACTTTAAGGTTGACCCTTGTGTGAGGTATCAATGAACTCAGCAGAGAGTTCCTTCTTCATTGGTGATGGTTTGGCCCACCCCCTATGCTTATGCCATCCCCCCTTTCATAAAACCTTACCCATCTAAGGTAGAGTCTTGTGTGAGGTATAATTGAACTCAGCAGAGAGTTCCTTTTTAATTGGTGATGGTTTGACCCGCTCCCTATGGTTAAGCCATGCCCCCTTTCATAACTTTTGACCCGTTTAAGGTAGAGTCTTATGTGAGGTATCATTGAACTCAGCACAGACTTCCTTTTTAATTGGTGATGGTTTGACCTGTCCCCTAAGCTTTTGCCTCGCCCCTTTTCACAGCTAATGAACCGTATGACGTAGTCTTGTGTGAGCTATCGTTGAACTCGACGGAGAGTTGCCTTTTCATTGTTGACGATTTGCAGTGTCTGAGTGCTGCACGAATGCACGGTTGCAATGAGTGGCGTCCGCCGGTAACCCCGACACGCGCAGAGGCGCTCCGGCCCGTCCATCGCTGCTCGCAGCTTTAATTAGGGCCCGAGCGCCGACAGCGGCGAAGGCCCTATTGAAACTGAAGGAATTATTCTTTCTTTCTTCTATTATTTTCCCGTCAAATGAATTGGCTTTTTGAGTGGCTTAATATATTCAAAAACTCACCAAATTTGGCGGTCGCATCAAGTCTGGTGAAGATTTACGTATTTTAAGGGTTTCGGGAATAGGCGCACAAAAATGGCTCGCTAGCGCCCCCTAGAAAGTTAAGGAAATTGAGCCCCTGCAGTGCGTTTAACGTAGACTCACCAAACTTGGTACACATATGTAACATGTCAAGATGTACAAAAAACGTCATTACAGCCATACCCTAAACCCAACAGGAAGTCCGCCATTTTGATCTCAAAGTTCGAAATTAGTGCGATTTTGGCCATTTCCACATGTCGTACTTTAACGAACTCCTCCTAGTGATTTCATCCGATCAACTTCAAACTCGGTCTGTGCCATCTTAAGATGTTAAAGATGAAAAGTTGTTAAAAGAAAAACTTTTCGTCATAGGGCGTGGCGTGGCGCGGGGCGGCCCATTTTGTGCATTTCCGCCGCAAACAGGAAGTGGGTGTAACTCGAGTGTACGCGTTGTCCGATTACCTCCGAAACTTTTCAGGATTCATAAGAGTCCAACCCTGAGGGCAAATAAAGGCCGATATTTACTTAAAGTCATAGCGCCCCCTAGTGGCAACAGGAAGTAGGCCTAAAAGTCAAGGTGCTATACTTTAACGAACTCCTCCTAGAGATTTCATCCGATGGACTTCAAACTTGGTCTGTACAATCCCCAACACCTTAACGATGAAAAGTTATTAAAGAAAAAACTTTTCGGCAGACGGTGGGCGTGGCGTGGCGGGCCATTTTGAGTGTTTATCGATGACCAAAGAAGTTGTTGTAACTTGAGTGTATGCGTTGTCGTATTTGTCTGCAAATTTGTCACGATGGACAAGGGTCCAGGCCTGAGGACACCTACAGGCCAAAATTGACTTTTGGTCATAGCGCCCCCCCCTGGCCACAGGAAATCTGCCTTATATGACAAACATCATCCGATTTACATGAAACTTAGAATGTGTGGTCTACATGTGATACTGAGCCGCCCCCTATAATATGACCACGCCCACTTACTCAGGCCACGCCCCTTTTTATAACATTTGAACCGTTTAAGGTAGAGTCTTGTGTGAGGTGTCATTGAACTCAGCAGAGAGTTCCTTCTCCATTGGTGATGGTTTGGCCCGCCCCTATGCTTAAGCCACGCCCCCTTTCATAACATTTCAACCGTTTAAGCTATACCCTTGTGTGTGTATATTCTAATTTAAATATTTTGACATAAGTTAATATTTTGATACACCAAGTCCATATTTTGATATTCTAGTTTAATATTTTGATATACCATGTTCATTTTTTATTACACCAAGTCCATATTTTGATACACCAAGTACATTTTTTGATAGTCTATATTCTAATTTAATATTTGATATACCAAGTTCATATTTTGATACACCAAGTCCATATTTTGATATTCTATATTCTAATTTAATATTTTGATATACCAAGTTCATATTTTGATACACCAAGTCCATATTTTGATATACCAAGTTAATATTTTGATACACCAAGTTCATATTTTGATACACCAAGTCCATATTTTGATATTCTATATTCTAATTTAATATTTTGATATACCAAGTTCATATTTTGATACACTAAATACATTTTTTGATATTCTATATTCTAATTTAATATTTTGATTTAACATGTTAATTTTTGATACACCAAGTCCATATTTTGATATACCAAGTTAATATTTTGATACACCAAGTTAATATTTTGATACACCAAGTCCATATTTTGATAGTGTATATTCTAATTTAATATTTTGATATAACAAGTCCATATTTTGATAGTGTATATTCTAATTTAATATTTTGATATAACAAGTTAATATTTTGATACACCAAGTCCAAATTTTTATATTCTATATTCTAATTTAATATTTTGATATACCAAGTTCATATTTTGATACACCAAGTCCATATTTTGATATACCCAGTTAATATTTTGATACACCAAGTTCATATTTTGATACACCAAGTCCATATTTTGATATTCTATATTCTAGTTTATTATTTTGATATACCAAGTTCATATTTTGATACACCAAGTCCATATTTTGATACAGTGCCTTGCGAAAGTATTCGGCCCCCTTGAACGTTTCGACCTTTTGCCACATTTCAGGCCTCAAACATAAAGATATAAAACTGTAATTTTTTGTGAAGAATCAACAACAAGTGGGTCCCAATTATGAAGTGGAACGAAATTCATTGGCTATTTCAAACTTTTTTAACAAATAAAAAACTGAAAAAGTGGGCGTGCAAAATTATTCAGCCCCTTTACTTTCAGTGCAGCAAACTCTCTCCAGAAGTTCAGTGAGGATCTCTGAATGATCCAATGTTGACCTAAATGACTAATGATGATAAATAGAATCCAGCTGTGTGTAATCAAGTCTCCGTATAAATGCACCTGCTCTGTGATAGTCTCAGAGGTCCGTGTAAAGCGCAGAGAGCATCATGAAGAACAAGGAACACACCAGGCAGGTCCGAGATACTGTTGTGGAGAAGTTTAAAGCCGGATTTGGATACAAAAAGATTTCCCAAGCTTTAAACATCCCAAGGAGCACTGTGCAAGCGATAATATTGAAATGGAAGGAGTATCAGACCACTACAAATCTACGAAGACCCGGCCGTCCCTCTAAACTTTCAGCTCATACAATGAGAAGACTGATCAGAGATGCAGCCAAGAGGCCCATGATCACTCTGGATGAACTGCAGAGATCTACAGCTGAGGTGGGAGACTCTTTCCATAGGACAACAATCAGTCGTATACTGCACAAATCTGGCCTTTATGGAAGAGTGGCAAGAAGAAAGCCATTTCTTAAAGATATCCATAAAAAGTGTCGTTTAAAGTTTGCCAAAAGCCACCTGGGAGACACACCAAACATGTGGAAGAAGGTGCTGTGGTCAGATGAAACCAAAATCGAACTTTTTGGCAACAATGCAAAACGTTATGTTTGGCGTAAAAGCAACACAGCTCATCACCCTGAACACACCATCCCCACTGTCAAACATGGTGGTGGCAGCATCATGGTTTGGGCCTGCTTTTCTTCAGCAGGGACAGGGAAGATGGTTAAAATTGATGGGAAGATGGATGGAGCCAAATACAGGAACTTTCTGGAAGAAAACCTGATGGAGTCTGCAAAAGACCTGAGACTGGGACAGAGATTTGTCTTCCAACAAGACAATGATCCAAAACATAAAGCAAAATCTACAATGGAATGGTTCACAAATAAACATATCCAGGGGCCTCATTTATAAAACTGTGCGTAGATTCTATTCTGAAAGATTTCGTGCGCAAAAAAGTCAGAATTTTCGTACGCAAAAACAATATTCTGATTTATAACACCTTGCGGCGCACACCGGTACGCACTCTTCTCGTTATAAATACGGACGTGCGTTACCTTATGCGGTCCTGCACGAGCCTCACGCTCCTCCCAAGGTCGTCCCATATTTGTCCTAATAAGGTCCATGTTAATCAATCAATGAATATTCCAGACTTGAAAGGAGCCCTTGATCACCAATCACGAAACGGGAAAATGGGGAAAAAACACGATTCAGTGATTGTGAGATTTATGTGCTCCTAACAGAGGTAGAACATCCAAACAAAATCCTGTTTGGAAACCGTAACCCTAGTGTTCATATTGTTGTTACGCAGCCTTAATACTTAACAGATTTAGCTCAATTACCAATGATATACATAATTTATTGTTCATATTTGCCATTTACCCCTGTGAGATCACATTTATGATCATATGATCATTTTCGTTTTTTGTGAGAAAGGAAATTCAGTTATTATAAAGGTAAAAATAGAAACAAGATTTTGGATCATTATTGGTGCAAAACAGGTGAAAGTGCTTGAAATGTAACAATTTGGTAACTTGTATGATAACTGTTTGGGAATAGCAGGTGCAGAAAGACAACATTCCCACAAACAGACACCTACAATCAGACACGACCACATACAGACGCATAGACACACAGGCACACACACACACACACACACACACACACACACACACACACACACACACACACACACACACACACACACACAGATACACATCAAACAAACAACGCATTTCCGGGCGAGGGGAGAGCAGCGGAGGAAAGCGCATTTCCTCCGCTGCTCGGTGTCGGAGGAGCCCTGCCTCTCTCCCGTTGCTGGCAGCCCTCGGCGGCCGCGACCGGCTCTGGGTCGGTTTAGCAAGAACAGGATTGTTGGGTTCAGGAAAACAAAAACTGGGTTAGGGTTCGGAAACGGGCATACCATCGGAGTTCACTAAAACGCAGTCAATAAAACCTTGGGAGCATTACGCACGATCACACGTGTGGTCAAAAGTTTGCGGAAAACTGGGAACATTTTTACGCATGGAAATTCTTTATAAATCCCGACTATTGCGAGGAATGTTGCGACGAAAAATTTCACCCTGCTTCACGCAACTTTTTCTTGCGTAACAGGTTTTATAAATGAGGCCCCTGGTGTTAGAATGGCCAAGTCAAAGTCCAGACCTGAATCCAATCGAGAATCTGTGGAAAGAACGGAAAACTGCTGTTCACAAACGCTCTCCATCCAACCTCACTGAGCTCGAGCTGTTTTGCAAGGAGGAATGGGCAAAAATGTCAGTCTCTCGATGTGCAAAACTGATAGAGACATACCCCAAGCGACTTACAGCTGTAATCGCAGCAAAAGGTGGCGCTACAAAGTATTAACTTAAGGGGGCTGAATAATTTTGCACGCCCAATATTTCAGTTTTTTTATTTGTTTAAAAGGTTTGAAATATCCAATAAATTTCGTTCCACTTCATGATTGTGTCCCACTTGTTGTTGATTCTTCACAAAAAATTACAGTTTTATATCTTTGTTTGAGGCCTGAAATGTGGCAAAAGGTCGAAAAGTTCAAGGGGGCCGAATACTTTCGCAAGGCACTGTATACCAAGTTATTATTTTGATACACCAAGTTCATATTTTGATACACCAAGTCCATATTTTGATATTCTATATTCTAATTTAATATTTTGACATACCAAGTTCATATTTTGATACACCAAGTCCATATTTTGATACACTAAATACATGTTTTGATAGTGTATAATTCTAATTTAATATTTTGATATAACAAGTATATTTTTTGATACACCAAGTTCATATTTTGATACATCAAGTCCAGATTTTGAAATTCTATATTCTAATTTAATATTTTGATATACCAAGTTCAAATTTTGATGCACCAAGTACATATTTTGATATACCAAGTTAATATTTTGATACACCAAGTTAATATTTTGATACACCAAGTCCATATTTTGATAGTGTATATTCTAATTTAATATTTTGATATAACAAGTTAATATTTTGATACACCAAGTCCATATTTTGATAGTGTATATTCTAATTTAATATTTTGATATAACAAGTTAATATTTTGATACACCAAGTCCATATTTTGATAGTCTATATTCTAATTTAATATTTTGATATACCAACTTCATATTTTGATAAACCAAGTCCATATTTTGATAGTGTATATTCTAATTTAATATTTTGATATACCAAGTTAATATTTTGATACACCAAGTCCAATTTTTTATATTCTATATTCTAATTTAATATTTTGATATACCAAGTTCATATTTTGATACACCAAGTCCATATTTTGATACACCCAGTTAATATTTTGATACACCAAGTTCATATTTTGATACACCAAGTCCATATTTTGATATTCTATATTCTAATTTAATATTTTGATTTAACATGTTAATTTTTTGATACACCAAGTCCATATTTTGATATACCAAGTTAATATTTTGATACACCAAGTTAATATTTTGATACACCAAGTCCATATTTTGATATTCTATATTCTAATTTAATATTTTGATATACCAAGTTCATATTTTGATACACCAAGTCCATATTTTGATACACTAAATACATTTTTTGATAGTGTATATTCTAATTTAATATTTTGATATAACAAGTATATTTTTTGATACACCAAGTTCATATTTTGATACATCAAGTCCAAATTTTGAAATTCTATATTCTAATTTAATATTTTGATATACCAAGTTCAAATTTTGATGCACCAAGTACATATTTTGATATACCAAGTTAATATTCTGATACACCAAGTTAATATTTTGATACACCAAGTCCATATTTTGATAGTGTATATTCTAATTTAATATTTTGATATAACAAGATAATATTTTAATACACCAAGTCCATATTTTGATAGTGTATATTCTAATTTAATATTTTGATATAACAAGTTAATATTTTAATACACCAAGTCCATATTTTGATAGTGTATATTCTAATTTAATATTTTGATATAACAACTTAATGTTTTGATACACCAAGTCCATATTTTGATAGTCTATATTCTAATTTAATATTTTGATATACCAACTTCATATTTTGATACACCAAGTCCATATTTTGATAGTGTATATTCTAATTTAATATTTTGATATACCAAGTTAATATTTTGATACACCAAATCCAAATTTTTATATTCTATATTCTAATTTAATATTTTGATACACCAAGTTCATATTTTGATACACCAAGTCCATATTTTGATACACCCAGTTAATATTTTGATACACCAAGTTCATATTTTGATACACCAAGTCCATATTTTGATATTCTATATTCTAATTTAATATTTTGATTTAACATGTTAATTTTTTGATACACCAAGTCCATATTTTGATATACCAAGTTAATATTTTGATACACCAAGTTCATATTTTGATACACCAAATCCATATTTTGATAAACTAAATAGATTTTTTGATAGTGTATATTATAATTTAATATTTTGATATAACAAGTTAATATTTTGATACACCAAGTTCATATTTTGATACACCAAGTCCATATTTTGATAGTGTATATTCTAATTTAATATTTTGATATAGCAAGTTAATATTTTGATACACCAAGTTCATATTTTGATACACCAAGTCCATATTTTGATAGTGTATATTCTAATTTAATATTTTGATATACCAAGTTCATATTTTTATTGACCAAATCCATATTTTGATATTCTGTATTCTAATTTAAAATGTTGATATACCATGTTCATTTTTTAATACACCAAGTCCATATTTTGATATTGTATATTGCAATTTAATTTTTTTGATATAGCAAGTTAATACAAGTTAAACAAGTAAGCAGTTGCAGGTCTGTGGGGCCGAAGCGGAATGGAATGGAAGGGCCAGGCAGGTTGTAGCTGACAATTGTCTACAACAACATATCCTTAAGCCACTGGATAGCCTATAGATTTTCACAGTAATAATTGTATTACCTTACTAAGAGAAGAATAAAACAAAATAAAAAAATAAAATAAGAATAATTTATATATATATATATATATACACTACCGGTCAAAAGTTTTAGAACACCCCAATTCTTTTAGTTTTACTACTACTTTAGCAAAAAAGAACAAGATGGTAAGCTTAAAAACATGGAGTTGTGATGGTTGGGGTCGGCTGGCTGTGAGTCTCTGTTTATTTTCCTCTGTTGTTGTTTTGTTTTTCTGTTTGCTCTGTCTCTCTCCCTGTGTCTCTTTTCGCTTTCCCTCCTGCCTACTGCCTGCCAGCTGACTACACACACCTTTTGCCAATCAACTATCACTGCTCTCCCGCCACACACACCTGCCAGCCATCTACAATCAAGCACAGTACTTCAACCCCAGTCCAGCATATCATCTCCGCTGAATTGTTGCTTCAGCGCCACCGGTGACACTCGCTGGTTTTTGATCACGCAACCTACTCTGTTTTCACCTGTCCTTGTACAATTTCTTGTCTTACCCCTCTTTGTGTTTTGTTTTCCGCAGTATCCATCTCCACGTCTCCCGTATCCAGTCAGCTGGCCTCACCATCCAGTCCTCCTACCACGGCACCTCATTCCATCCTGCCTCCATCTCCCCATCCAGCCAGCCCCTCCTCGGTACATCTTCCTAGTGATGGCGAACTGAAGCTTTCTGAAGCAGTGAAGCTTTCAATCCAATTGTATCGAAAAAAGGTTCACTACTCGAAGCTTCAGAACTCTATGAGGACATCTGGTGGTGAAGTTAGGGATAGCATTGTGTCACAAACTGTTTCACAGTTATTAGCCATGAATGTCTTTAGAGTAAGCCCGACCCAACCCGAGCCCATGCGCGTTGTGTCCAAGCCCGGCCCGACACGTTAACTGGAATTATGAGCCCGATTTCAACCCGACACTTTTTTCATACGTGGGCCGTTATAACTGACATTCTCATACAATTCAGAGTTATTTGAACTGTAGACATCTGTTTAAAATGATCTTAATGAATAATGCAACAACGACTAAGCATGTAAACTGCGCTGTTTGTTTTTTCAGAATGGAACGGATCGCAAATGGATCTGAATGAAGAAACGTAAAAAAAAAACTCAACGTATTTCTCTGTGAGGGCTTGCCTCGCATCACGCTTGGAGAATTAACAAATGAGGACGTTGAAGGCTGACTATCATCTTTTCTGCCACGGCGAGCCTGCTTCATGTGTCTGTTCATCATCCAAGTCCCCTTTTTATTTGCTGTTATAGGCGACAGCGTGCCGCACTTAATGCACTCAACAAAGCCGACAGATATTCCCTCCAAACTTATATATATATATATATATATATATATATATATATATATATATATATATATATATATATATATATATATATATATATATATTATAAATAATAAATATACTTTTGATACCAAAGGTGCCATTTTATGCTGTCCTCTCTTTACTTCCTACCCCCGTTTTCAATTACGATTTTGTTCAAAAAAATAAAAAATTAAAGGATGTTCTTTTTAAAAAAAAGAAGCTTTGTGCAATGTGGAGGGGGGTTACAAGTGGTTTGACATGAATAGGTCAAAAGGTCAGGCCGCATAATAGATTTATGGCATTTTGTAATATTAAAAAAATTAAAGGATGGGTTTATTTTTAAAAAGAAGCTTTGTGCAATGTGTAGGGGGGTTAGCTGAGTTCATCACAAGTGGTTTGACATGAATAGGTCAAAAGGTCAGGCCACATAATAGATTTATGGCATTTTTTAATATTAAAAAATATACAAAAATTAAAGGATTTTTTTTTTAAACAATAAGCTTTGTGCAATGTGTAGGGGGGTTAGCTGAGTTCATCACAAGTGGTTTGACATGAATAGGTTGAAAGGACAAGCTGCATAATAGATTTAAAGCATTTATTTACATTAAAAAATATTAAAAAAATTAAAGGATGTTTTGTTTTTAAAAAGAAGCTTTGTGAAATGTGTAGGGTTAGCTGAGTTCATCACAAGTGGTTTCACATGAATAGGTCAAAAGGTCAGGCCGCATAATAGATTTATGGCATTTTGTAATATTACAAAATATTTAAAAAATTAAAGTATGTTTTTTTTTTTAAAAAGAAGCTTTGTGCAATGTGTAGGGGAGTTAGCTGAGTTTATCAAAAGTGGTTTGACATGAATAGGTCAAAAGGTCAGGCCACATAATAGATTTAAAGCATTTTTTACATAAAAAAATATTTAAAAGATTAAAGGATGTTTTTTTTTGAAAAAAAAAGCTTTGTGCAATGTGTATGGGGGTTAGCTGAGTTCATCAAAAGTGGTTTGACATGAATAGGTTGAAAGGGCAAGCTGCATAATAGATTTTTCGAATGTGTCGAATATCCAACGTCCAATATAAAACCAACTTTACCACGGTGCGGACAACTGAGGAACTTATATAACATCTAACATACTGTAACGGCCGACAGGATGCCATTGTGTTGACTGTTCTGAATGGCAGTGCAAAGCATCATGGGACTAGGTTATTAGTGTTGTTTAAGTGTTTAGTTTAAGTGGGTAAATGATGTTCTGTTAGTGTTTTCATTATGCATTTACGTTACCTAGGTTTTAGTCTTGATAATGTGCTCATGTTTACTTACATTACCTTTTGTTACATTTGTTACCATGACTGAAACACTGGGTTAGGTTAATGACCTCTGTGTATCGTTTATGTGTAGGGGTTGAATAAACTTCCACAGAGTTCTACATCTCTGGCTCTTCAACTTCTTCCACGTAGTTCGCTACATTGGTGTCAGAAGTGGGATTGAGCACATTTTGAAAATGGAAGAATCCGTTGAAGAAATGGTACAACAAATGGAAGCTGAAATCCAGTCGATGGAGAGAGCAATCAAGCTGACCCGTCGCAGCCTGGACCGTCTCAACACTGACCAGGAAAGACTCCTCCCGACCCTCCCTGACGGATCCAGCGTGCCGCGATATCGCCCCCTGGAGGCCGGGAGTATGATCGCACGCCCAGACGGTTCCAGCGCGGCGCGACAACGCCCCCTGGAGGCCGGGAGTATCATCGCACACCCAGACGGCTCCAGCGCGCCGCGCGCACCCCCCTAGAGGCCGGGACTGCCGCTAAACGCCCGGACGGTTTCAGCGTGGCACACCAGCGCTCTCTAGAGGCCGGGAATGCCACTACACGCTCTGAAGGTTTCAGCACCCCACGCCATCGCCCCCTGGAGGCCGGGAGTACCACTACACACCCTGGCAGTGTCAGCATGTCACGCCATCGCCCCCTACAGTTTGGGAGTGCCCCTGTCAGTGATACACTGTTGCAGATGACCGATGCCAATCTACTGCCCGTCACCGCCACTGCTGTCTATGAGCCATCACCACCTGCCCCCTTACAAAGTGTACATTACCCCGCAGCTGTGCCCAAGACCCCAGCCAAGCTGCCCAAGTACAACGGGATGACACCCTTAAAGCCATTCCTCTCCCAAGTCAGACTAGCAACATGGCATAGCGGTTGGGGTGATGAGGAAGCTGCTGTACATCTGGCGCTCGCATTGGAAGGAAAGGCGCTGCAGGTGCTCCTTGACCTAGCCCCAGCAGAGCAACGGGACCTTCAAGCCCTGACGACAGCACTGGAGAGGCGATTTGGGCAGAGACTTTTCACTGAGCAGAGCAGAGAGCAACTAGCCAATCGCCGCCGCCAAGAGGGGGAGAGCCTGGGCACCTTTGCTGCAGATGTTCGGCTACACACTCAACAAGGATACCCACAGTTCAATGCAGCAGCTCAAGAGGAACTGGCTCTTCATGCCTTCCTGCAAGGTCTCATGCCGGAGCGGCTGCGCCTGCATGTTCGCCTCGCCCGGCCCATGACCCTCAACGAAGCCATCTGCGAAGCTGAACAAGCTGAGGTGATACTCTCTGCACAGCCTGCCCAGCAGAAAACCTCCACCTTCCAACCACACATTAGGATGGCTGACTGTGAGGAAGAGGCTGAAGAAGTCTGCCTTGCTCGCCCACCACCACCAAGACATCGCCCACCCCGAAAAACCGACTGTTGTTACCGGTGTGGCGAGCCTGGCCACAGAGCTCGCAACTGCCCAGCACCAACTCCAAAATCCACGCCACCCAGCCGCGGAAAACTACGCGGAGTGGTCTAATGGAGGGGACCACCACTCCAGCTTCTACCCCCTCCAAGGCCGATGCACGCTGGTTGGCCGTTTAGGCCACGCCAAAGGGCTGTACCTGCACTGCCATCTGGACAACCAACCCTGCTGGGCCCTAGTTGACACGGGGTCCACCATTTCCCTGGTGCGACCGGGCGTCCTTCCAGGTACTACTGGCCCACTTCCTGTGGCATGGTCACCAACGGATATCAAGCTGATGACGGTGACAGGGGAAACTGCTGGCATGAGTGGAACAAAGCTACTGCAAGTCCGAGCTGGGAACCAGGAGCTGTCACACAAGTTCTGGCTAGCCTACATCCAGGACCCATGCATTATTGGGCTGGACTTGTTGGCCAGCTGGGGTGCCTGTGTCAATGTTGCAAGGGCTGTCATCACTCTTGGCACAGAGACCATTGCACTTCGGTGCGGTCGGGGGAAGAAGAGGCCCAGAGCCCAACGGGCCGATCATCCGGCAGCCGCTGTCAAACGGGCACCAAGCCTCTGTGTGCCATCGCCCACCATCAGCACGGCCACCACCAGCACGCCAACTACCAGCACGACCACTACCAGCGTGCCTGTCATCAGCACTCCCACCATCAGTGGCCCTGCCCAGCCACAGCTTGCTCCTGTCCCAACCAAAGAGCCGGCCGTCCCATCCCTGACTGAGTTGGAGGAGGCCATGCACGACCTGTGGCAACGCAGCAGCGACGGTCTCGACCCGCAGCAGCGCCTCCAGTTGAAACGCCTCCTTGATGACTATATGGATATCTTTGCTGCCAGGGATGAAGACTGCAGGCAGACAGGGCTGGTCCAGCATGCTATTGAGACCCGTGATGCCCAGCCCATCCGACTGCGTCCCCACCGGCTGGCCCTCACTAGGCGTCAGGTGGCAGAGGATAAGATCCGGGAGATGGCTGCCGCTGGGATAATTGAGCCCTCCAACAGTCCATGGGCAGCGCCAGTTGTCTTAGTGAGGAAGAAGAACGGAAGTTGGCGGTTCTGTGTGGACTACCGACGCCTTAATAGCGTCACGAAGAAGGACTCTTACCCACTTCCTCGCATCGATGATGCTCTGGACTACATCGCAGGGTCCAGCTGGTTCAGCTCCCTCGACCTGCGCAGTGGCTACTGGCAGGTAGAACTGGCCCCAGAAGCAAGACCAAAGACTGCCTTCACCATTGGGCAGGGGCTGTGGCAGTTCCGCGTCATGCCGTTCGGGCTCTGCAATGCCCCGGCTACATTTGAACGACTGATGGAGAGGGTGCTGGCAGACGTGCCCCGGAGTCGTTGTGTCGTGTACCTCGATGATCTGCTGGTACACGCCAACAATTTCGACAAAGCACTGTCCAACCTGCTTGAGGTCTTTACTGCTATCCGCCAGGCCGGGCTGCGGCTAAACCCTACAAAGTGTTGCCTGCTGACAAGGGAGACAAAGTTTCTGGGTCATGTGATCAACGCTTCTGGTGTAGCCACTGACCCGGAAAAAGTGGCTGCCGTCCGGGATTGGCCAACCCCTGCCAGTGCCAGCGAACTAAAGAGCTTCCTGGGTCTGGCATCATACTACCGCCGTTTTGTCCGAGACTTTGCCACCATTGCCAGCCCACTCAACCGCCTGACTGACCTGGGCCGCCCGTTCATCTGGGATGACGCATGTGCTACAGCCTTCACTCGACTCAGGGCGTCCCTCACCGAAGCCCCCATCCTGGCCTACCCCAATGCCCAGCAACCCTTCATTGTGGACACCGATGCCAGCAATGTGGGGATTGGTGCTGTTCTCTCCCAACAGCCAGGAGATGGGGAGCGGGTTGTGGCCTACTACAGCCGCGCCCTGAGTAGGGCAGAGAGGAACTATTGCGTCACACGACGTGAGCTGCTGGCTGTGGTCCAGGCAGTACGGCACTTTCGGCCGTATTTGCATGGCAGCCACTTTGTCATTCGCACTGATCATGCTTCCCTTACCTGGCTCCTGAACTTTAAGCATCCCGAGGGCCAGGTGGCCCGCTGGCTGGAGGCCTTGCAGGAGTACGACTTTGACATCCAGCACCGGGCGGGGCGACAACATGGCAACGCCGACGCGCTCTCCCGACGTCCCTGTGCGGCAGTGGAGTGTCGCTACTGCCTGCGGCAAGAGGCACGGGACCAAACGGTGCCAACAGTGGCGACTGCCAAGACTGCCAGTGATGAGGAGGGATGGCTCCCACTGACGACACAACAACTGAAACAGAAGCAGGAGGCGGACAGGACATTGGCACTGGTGGGGGGTTGGCTGGAGACAGGACGTCGACCCAAATGGTCAGAGGTGTCGGCGCTGGGGCCTGAGGTCAAGGCCTACCACTCCCAGTGGGGCAACTTCGAACTCCATGATGGGCTGATGTACCGGAGGTGGCAGGCTCCCGGACGGGGAAATGACATCCTGCAGCTACTGGTGCCCCGTGAACTTCGTCCCCAAGTCCTTCAGGTTGTCCACGGCGCAGCGGGGGTGGGGCACTATGGAAATGCCAAGACCCTCCAACGCCTCAGGGGTAGATTCTACTGGCCTGGTTGTCGACAGGATGTGGAGCTACACGTGCATTGCTGTGACCCCTGCCCTGCCCGGAAAGGACCTACCCAGCGCTCCCATGCACCGCTGCAGCAGTACTTGGTGGGGGCCCCAATGGAGCGAGTGGGAGTGGACATTCTGGGGCCCTTCCCTGTCACAGACTCTGGGAACCGTTACGTCATTGTAGCCATGGACTACTTCACAAAGTGGCCTGAGGCATATGCGGTGGCAGATCAGAGCGCCACCATGACAGCAGAGAAGCTGGTTGAGGAGATGTTCACTCGCTTCGGTGTCCCCGCTGAGCTTCACAGTGATCAAGGGAGGAACTTTGAGTCCCATGTTTTCCGTGAGGTCTGCCAGAGGTTAGGGGTGAGCAAGACGAGGACTACACCTCTCCACCCTCAAAGTGATGGGCTGGTGGAACGGTTTAACCGTACCCTAGCCACTCAGCTCGCCATCCTCACCAGCCAACATCAGCGGGACTGGGATCGTCACCTGCCCCTGGTCTTGTGGTCCTACCAGACTGCTGTCCAGGAGTCCAGTCAGTGCACACCTGCTGCCCTCATGTTTGGCCGTGAACTGCGTACACCGGTGGACTTGGTGTTCGGGGCCCCTCCTGAGCCTGAGATTGCGGGAGGTAAGGAAATGGACTACTACCGTAGGCTGAAAGAACGCCTACAGGTGGTACACGACTACAGCCGCCAGGCCCAAGCCGACTCAGGGGTGCGGCAGAAAAGGGCCTATGACACCCGTTGTCGGGGAAAAGTCTTCAAGCCAGGGGACAAGGTATGGGTGTATTGCCCTGTCCGTAAGAAGGGGGTTTCTCCTAAGCTTTGCAGTCACTGGCAGGGGCCCGGCGAGATTGTGAGTCAGCTGTCAGAGGTGGTGTACCGGTTGGCCATGCCTTGCCAGGGACGAATGGTGGTGTAGTGTCACCAAAAAGACAGACTCGCACCATACCGTCCTCTTGCTCCACCTGTGGACAGTGGGGTTGAGGATGGCAGCACTACACACCCCCAACCTGGGTGGGACCCCCCAGTTGTGTGTCCCCCAGTCGCGCCCCTCTGAGTCCTGGGAGACCTACTCGTCAGCGACGGCGTCCTGGACATTTTGAGGGACTATGTTTTGGGTGATGGGGTCGCCGAGGACGACTGACCCCTCAGATGGGGGCTATGTAACGGCCGACAGGATGCCATTGTGTTGACTGTTCTGAATGGCAGTGCAAAGCATCATGGGACTAGGTTATTAGTGTTGTTTAAGTGTTTAGTTTAAGTGGGTAAATGATGTTCTGTTAGTGTTTTCATTATGCATTTACGTTACCTAGGTTTTAGTCTTGATAATGTGCTCATGTTTACTTACATTACCTTTTGTTACATTTGTTACCATGACTGAAACACTGGGTTAGGTTAATGACCTCTGTGTATCGTTTATGTGTAGGGGTTGAATAAACTTCCACAGAGTTCTACATCTCTGGCTCTTCAACTTCTTCCACGTAGTTCGCTACAATACATAGTAATAATTATATGATTGTTAATAAACGATGCTTCCAAATGACCCGTGAACAACTGAGGAGCTTGTAATACATCTAACCGACATAGTTAATACGTTGCTGCGATGTATAGATTTCCATCATAATAAGACGTCCAGACGCTCATTAAACGACGCTTCTAAATGACCCGCGATCAATTGCAGATGAAGCGATCTTTTGCATACGTCGTGGCGACGTATGTGTGCTTACTGGGTATAGGCTCTTTACAGCTACACAAAGTTGTTCAGACAGCCCACTTCCCATTTATCAGAGTTTGAATCTGTCGGCACTATGTCCCGAGATCAGCCCTCCCTGTACCTAGCAGCAGGAGCAGCGCCGCGTCAGACACGCTTCTGGTATGTAGGACACAGAAAAATCCACGCAGCTGAGACGCAACAGAAACGCCACGCTCGCGAGACGCGTGCAGTGTGTAACCGGCCTAACGGTGCAGATCCACTTGTCCGTGCGACGCTTCTGTCGCGTCGCTCCCCGCTCTATACCTATGGGTGACGTCAAGCGACTTCAACGCTCCTGCAAAGCATCCCGGGAAGGCAGCGCTACATTTGAAAAAATGCTGCGCGTCAAGAAGCTTGCCGATGCCAATCTTTATGCAAATGAATCGCGTTGAACGCGACGCGACTATCCAGTAGAAGTAGACGAAAATCTTTCAAACTGACCTTTGTTGATCTGAAATGAAGACATATTCAGCAACTGCACGGCCTATTTCTCACTTAAAATGTTTTCAGAAACACATTTCGGTGAACTATTTTTGTAAAATACGAGATCGTATTCCTCGAACCAGCCGCGACACTCTGTTGAAATTCTCGAGGTAGACACACCCACGTCAGCGTTCGTTCAATCAGCTGCTGGTTAGGGGCGGAGCATCAACCATGGCTATGACGATGCCGCGACACCACCCGACAGTAGTTCGGAAATATGGATCTGTACCGTAACGGTGCAGATCCATTTGTCCGTCGGCTACTGTCGCCGCCGCTACTCTTATTCCTATGGGTGACGCTACGTTTCAACGCTCCTGCAAAGCATTCCGGGAAGGCAGCGCTACATTTGAAAAAATGATGCGCGTCAAAAAGCTTGCCGATGCCCAGCTTTATGCAAATGAATCGCGTTGAACGCGACGCGACTATCCAGTAGAAGTAGACGAAAATCTTTCAAACTGACCTTTGTTGATCTGAAATGAAGACATATTCAGCAACTGCATGGCCTATTTCTCGCTTAAAATGTTTTCAGAAACACATTTCGGTGAACTATTTTTGTAAAACGAGCCGCCATGACACTCTGTTGAAATTCTCGAGTAGCCACACACACGTCACGCGTTCGTCCAATCAGCTGCTGGTTAGGGGCGTGGAGCATCAACCATGGCTATATGACGTCGCGACACCACCCGACAGTCGTGTCGCAAAAGTGGATCTGTACCGTAACGGTCACTCTGCGCGCTTTTATTTTGAATTTCTACGGATCAGCGCCGACTGCAGCAGAATAGAGCAGCGTCAGTCTGCAGCAGTAGCAGCGCGCTTTCAACACCGGTGAGTAACATACCTGTCTCTCTATTATGTAAAATTATGTAAAATTCTTGTATTAAACCATCTTACTATCAAAGTATTGTGAGCTAAGACACTGGGGAATTTGAAAAAATGCTTGTTTGAACTCCGCTAATGTTGAGTGTTTTAGCTAACTTTAGCTAACCTTGTGTTGACTTCGGGTCACTTTGACCCATTTTAAAGTTTTGTTTTGTATCAGAAAATATGGGACGTAGAAATAAATGCTGAAAATGTGCAGAAGAAAAATATAACAATTTAAAATGTTGGGAAAAGCAAAAACAAACTGAAAAAAAGGCGTCAAAAACGTCGAAAAAAAGTGTTTTTTTCAAGGTTGATGGGAAGACAACACAAGGGCTAATGTTCGTAGTTAGGCCTAATCAACCTAATAAGTCGACATAACATTACTGGTTTTATACAGCCCCTCTCGAAATTAAAGGCAGAATAAATAATTTCGAGGCAGTACAATTTCGAGGTAGTATATTAAACAATTTCGAATACAAAAATGCAAGCTGAATTAGCTTGGCTCTTTTTGTTGCCTCTGCTGCTTTTTTCCTTTTTAGTTTTGTGTGAATGAGTTAAAAGACATTGGTAATCTTGTACAAAACAAGCTGTGTAAGCAGTGATGAAGCTAGTGTTACATTAAATTAATTGTTTAAGCTATATCCGTTTCAGCTGCAATTGTATGATTGATTGCAGTTTTTTTTCCCCAGAGTTCAGGTATGCATTTTAAGAAAATGCTGTCTTTCTCAGTGCAAACACAAGAAGGCTCAATTTTATTACTGGAATCCTGTTTGTGTACTTCATAATGTGTGTTGCGGTCCCGCTGTGGAGCAATGACAGTGTCTCCACAAAACGTTATGCAATCAACAGCGCTGCTGCAAATAATCCCCAAATGCAATACATTCACTTTTTATTATGTTTTTCACGTGCATGAAACAAAGTTGTGATTTATCAAACATATATTTCTTCAAAATCGCTCATTTACTTATTCAGGTTAATATAAGATGGTGTGGAAATGGCAGTAAAAACGGTCAGGAATGTTACATTTCTGCACAAATTCGCTTTTCTCATGATTTTTAGATAAGGCCCATTATGATGAACCTTTTTCACGGCAGACATATTGACTTGTCATAGTAGGAAAAGCACAGCTGAAATTGATAACCTTAACGATGGCTCAGTTCCATCAAGTGTCCCAGTAAGCTATTTCAGTGAGTCAGCATGCACAATACCAGGGCCTCTCCTAAGTGGAATACAGCCATCATTAATGGTTTTGAATACATCTGTGCTTTTCCTATTATGACATGTCAACATGTCTGCCGTGAAAAGGTCTATAGGGTCACAATGGTTTGTCATTTTTGTTAAAATGGGTTCCCGGGAAAAAGTTTTGAGAAAGAATGATTTAATGGATAGTTCTGGCAATTTAACTAGACTGACATCTAACAGCCATGCTGGCCCTTTGTTAAAACTAATCGTACAGTTTAGTTCAAGTCCAGAAGCATTATTCTGCAGTAGTACATCGGTGTCCTAGCTCTTATTTATGAGAGTGCCATTAATGTGTGCATGCACCTGACATAATTACTAAGAACAAATATGACAAATCCAAACTCTCCCATTGTTCTATTTCTAGGCCGGTTATATGTGTGTTAACCTGGAATTTGGTGGGTGAATGTTAACCACACAGTATTTACCTGTGCAAAAACATAAATTATCCTCCTGTTGACTTCTCTCAACCACCTGTCACATTTAGATTTGTCCAGATCAGTTATTCAAACACTGTGGGAAAGTGTTCTTCTTTGCCACGTAAGTAATTTAAATGTAATAGTTTGCCATATATGCATGATGTATCTGTTGTCAGTTCATGCTCATTGGTCATTTTCAGTTCTGATATTATTGCACTTGCAAGCTCAAATTTTAGTAGGCCACGTGAAGTGCATGATGGTGGACAGTCGCTGCCTCCCTCTGCTCAGTTTCGTTCATTCTTTAAGTGTGTGTGTGTGTGTGTGTGTGTGTGTGTGTAAGATGAGGAAGGAAAGAACAGGGTCAGCAGACTTTCTAGTGCTAGTGTTTTGATTGATGACCACAGAATTGGATTAAATTAGATAGAATAGTTTTGTTTGTTTAAGCTTACTTCTGAAATATTAACCCTTGTGCACACCCCTTTAAAAAAGTAATGTAGAGATCCCTCTCTGAAAAAATGTTCTCCTCCTAAAAGTGCTGTAAAAATATTATTTATGAATATTTTTTCCATTTTTATTGAGTCAGATCTTTTCATCAACTGAAGTCCTGATCATAACTATTATATTTTAATTAGGGCTGCAGCTATCGATTATTTTAGTAATCGAATATTCTACCGATTATTCCATCGATTAATCGAGTAATTGGATAAGAAATACTTTGTAAGAAATCCTTAGTAAACAGCAATAGTAAATATTTATTATTGCTGTTTACAAAAAAAAAGGAAACCGGTCGCTTGTATATATACAAAAGACAGGTTTCCTTTTTTAGAAAAAGCAAAAAAAATTATTGCCAAATTCCAAGACCCTTAAAAAAAAAATAGTACATTTTTGGTGGCCCAAATGTTAATATTTTTTCACCCCATTCCCCTTCTTGACTCTGGCTCTTTACACTGGATATGCAAAAGAGCTGTTCACTGACCAGAGGGTAAATGTGACTGTACGAAGCTTACAGCAGGGCTGTTCAACTACACTGTTCTGGGGGACACATTTTCAGAAGCCTAATACACAGTGAGGAGCATAGATATATCTATGGTGAGAAGAAAGAATAAAGAATGCATGATGACGTCATTCATGAGCATATTAAGTGGCCATGCTGGGGGGAGGAGCCGGTTTGTCTCTGGCAGCAGCTAAGTTTCCAAAGATTAGAAGCAAACTAATAAACAGTTAGACTACAAACCGACAGCTTTCGTTTTAGCTTGTTGGTAAAACATGGCTATTAGCAGAGTAGCATGCTGTAGGCTAGTTGTGTAAAACATGGCTATTAGCAGAGTAGCATGCTGTAGGCTAGTTGTGTAAAACATAGCTATTAGCAGAGTAGCATGCTGTAGGCTAGTTGTGTAAACAGTGCCGAGGACGAGAGCAGCAGACGTTAGCTACCTTGTGTCGTGTTGGCTCCGTGGAAGGGATGAGTACACTGGATGTTTGTTACAGAGGTGATGTAGCAGCATGTTTGCAGCTTAAAATGATCCCAAACTTTCTGTCGTTTTCTCTCGCCTGTCTCTTCTCTTAGACCCTCGCTATTTTCGTCTTCCTTCATTTGTAATCTGGGCCGTCAGTCTTGTGTTTATATACTGTCTATGCTTGTGTCCGCAGAAGCGCAAACCTCTTGTGCGCTAGCAGTGAGCCGTACAACCTTAATTACAGTGATTTAACGAAGCTTCGAGGCAAAGAATTTTGCTTCGAGTATTTTTGTAATCGAATTATTCGAGTTATTCGAGGAATCGTTTCAGCCCTAATTTTAATTAATTTCAAAAATTTGTTTATCATTTTAAATGCCATTTATGGAATATAAAACCAGATTTCCTTGTGAAATAAACACAAAATATTTCCGCCACTGAGTAGTGGGTAGTTTTCTTCTAAGTTTCCCACTTAGTGATGTTAAGTTGAACCACTTCAAAGAAGGCTAAGAGTTGAATTTGATTTTAGATTATTAGACCTACAGTTTACATTTTATTTTTGTTCAGTGGGCTTTGTTTACATGGGAGGCCTACCAGTTTCCTCAAAACAATCAAACGAAATGATGATGAAGTACAAGCCATTTTACATGTGGGAAACACTATTGTCTCCTGTGTATTGTAGTGAAATGGATTACTTTCATGGCAATTCAAGGACAAGGAGGAGGATAATCAAAGCTAGAGTGCAGCAGCATTTAATGACCCTTGCCATGGAGGCTGTGGACCAGGAAGATCAGGCGGTGGACAAGGAAGATCAGGTGGTGGACCAGGCAGTGCAGACAGTGGATCCATATGTGCAGGTTGAGGAATATATGGAGAACAATGCTGATGAGGCTATAAATCTGCAGTTGGACTTTGACAGTGATGTTGATGACTTGTACATGTGTATTGACTGTGATGATGATCCTGCCTGTGATTTTACTGAAGAGGAACCCCACTCTGATGCGAAGAGGAAACTAGCTGAATGGGCAGCTAACCGTCTGGTGTCTCATTCTGCACTGTCAGAGTTACTAGCAATACTCTTGGAGCTGGGTCTGGATGTACCCAAGGATCCCAGAACTCTCCTCAGTACAGTGAAAGATTGTACGGTCAAAGAGATGGGACAGGGAAGTTACTACCACTTTGGGCTCGCAAGTGCAATACTGTCAGAACTGAAAATGACAAGTGAGCATGAACTGACAACAGACACATTGACTGTTTGTGTGAATGTTGATGGGCTGCCTCTTTCAAGGAGCTCTAATATGCAGCTGTGGCCTATTTGAGGTAAAATGGTTGAACTACCAAAAGCAAAAGTGTTTATCATAGGTGTATATGCAGGCCCTGTAAACCTGAATCTGTGAACGACTACATGCATGATTTTATTGAAGATGTAAAAGCCATCACAACAACTGGTGTAATGTTAAGTGGGAAACAGTACAATGTCGCACTTCCAGATGCTTTTATTTGTGACACTCCAGCAAGAGCTTTTTTAAAATGTATCAAAGGTCATGGTGGCTATAGTTCTTGTGAGCGTTGCACACAGTATGGCATTTATGTTGACAATAGAGTTGTGTTTCCAGACATGGATTCCAGCCTGAGGACAGACACTCAGTTTGAACAAATGTCTGATGAAGACCACCATCACTCTAAATCACCTCTCCAGGGGCTAGGCATTGGTATGGTTTCTGCTTTTCCTCTGGACTACATGCATTTAATTTGCTTGGGCATTGTGCGTAAATTGATTGCTCTGTGGTTTAAGGGCCATTGCAATGTCGGGTTCCATCTTCTGTCCTTTCCGCCATCTCTGATCACTTGAAACTGTGTAGACAAAGCTTACCCTGGAGCTTCTCCAGAAAACCAAGATCTTTGTCTGAGTACAGCCAGTGGAAGGCTACAGAATTCAGGCAGTTCTTATTATATACAGGGCCAGTTGTGCTTTTTCAAAGATTGCCCAATCAACATTACAAAAACTTCCTGGTTTTGTCATGTGCCATGAGAATACTTCTGTCTCCTCTGTGTAGAGAGTTCTGTGGTTTTGCCAGGAAATTGTTAAGATTCTTTGTTACCAACTTTGCTAAGATATAGGGGACTAAATTTCTGGTTAACAATACACACAGTCTTATACATTTAGCAGATGATGCTGAAAAATATGGCCCTCTGGATTCAGTTTCATGTTTTCCTTTTGAGAATTATTTGGGACAGTTGGAAAAAAATGGTGAGAAGACCACAGGGTCCTGTGCAACAAATTGTCAGACGTGTCTATGAAAGCCAATTATTTCCTCACATGTCGAGAGACATGCCTGAAGGTGTTGAACTGAAACAGCCCCATGCATCTGGACCACTGCCAACAGATTTTTCCATGCATCAGGGTGTTCAATATAAGATGTATAAACTCAAAGACACAATCATCTCAAACTCCAGTGGTTCCAATTGCTTTGAACTGGGGGGCAGAGTTGCAATTGTGAGGAATATTGTGCATTCAACTGCAGAAACACATGTAGTGTATGAACTTTTTGAGACAGGGGCATGTTTTTTCAACTACCCCATTGATTCGACATGTCTTGGAGTTTGTTTACTATCAAAACTGTCTGGTCAGCTTGCCAGTGCTCCAGTAACAGACTTCACAAAACCACTGCTGTTATTGCCTCTTCAGAAATTTTTTGTGGCTTTGCCTCAGCTACACCGCACAGAACATGATGAACTTTGCAGGATGCCCTCATTCAGTGTGGTGGAGTTTGTGGATGAAATTGACCCTGATGGCTGCAAGAAGGTGGACATCATTCCATCAGCATGGTTCGAGGGCACTGACGGAAAATTATGCTGGTGGCCACCAGCCACATTGCTCAATGTGACCAAGGCTGTGAAAGAGGGCACACCACCAGCTCAAAACTGGATTCTGTGTAATGTGCATGTGATGGGAAATGCAGGTAACTTTAATTTTCCTTATTAACTACTCCTCTATTTCCTTTACTTACTTTAAAGCCCCTGTGTTCCCCAACTCAGTCTTTTTTGTGTTGATTTTTCTCTAGAAGGTTCTCTGAGCTAATTGGTCAAGGGCTGGTGTAGCCGCACATCATCATTCCAAACAAGCAGGATCACACCAAATTTAATTCATTCAGTTAAATTGATTTCAGTCCTCACACATATGATAGTTGTAGGTGTGCTCTTATTGGTTGGATACATGCAACCACACTATCCCTCTGCAGATTAGACATATGCTTCATATTATGTATACTGTATGTGCATGTATTTTTCAATTAATACTGCTACATACAGATGTGCACTGTGATTCTCTGCAGCTCATGTCTGTGTGACAGCAGAGGAAGAGGAAGACTAACTTGTTTAAAAGCCGTCACACTTCTATCAAGTGAATTTCTGACCATGACTTTGCATTTGTCATTGTATTTTACAGCTACTTATGCGGAGGCCAGGGTAAAGCTACATCAAGCTGAGTATACATCAGACCTGACAGACATCGAAGATGCAGGGTGTCCGCAGGGTTTTAAAAAGTATTAAAAGGTAGTAAATCAAATTAGTAAAAATTAAGGCCATTAAAAGGTATTAAATGGTGTTAATTGCCATTTTACGAGGTATTAATTTTTTGAATGACTTTTTTTGCAAACTATGAGTTGTCCATTTGTTTTATGTCTATTTAAGTTAATCTTGTAAAGTTTGTTTGATATTATATCCTATCCCGCATCGGGTGATAGCCTATTTTAGCCCGACAATCCAGACCCACATCAAGGTGTAGGGTCTGGGTTCACACCATTGGCAGGCCTCAATCCGAGGGACGGGATAAACGGTCGTCTTTCAAATTCCCTCTGCACGCTACAACCAGGCAGAGCAACGAAGAAGATAGCGGAGCTAGTTGATAGATTAAACTTTTGCCGTATTGGGTCGGCAAAACTCTGAACACATCTTCCTTTTTTAAGAAGGACTTCTGTGCCATTCTTTTCTCAAAGAAAAGTTGAACTCCAAGTCTTCCAGAGTCACGGCCAAAACCGATTCCAAAGACCACTGTTAGCCAGAAGCAGCAGCTCTTCTTTGTTTTCAAGTTGTTTCACAAAGACATGCATGCAACTAGGACTACAGTTGAAAATTAGCCCACTGGCTAACACTGGCGCATTTACAGAAATGTTGATTAATGTGCATTGTCCTAATATAAATAAACATATCTTCTTCTTGTATCCCACAAACATGAACCGAGATCCTGAGTGGTGCATCACACAGATGAAGAGTATAGTGCAAACGTTCCTCCAGGGCAAGCAGGTGGCATCTCAGCTGGTAAGAAAATATTGTATAGGGACAGTAGAAGTGGATCGGTTATTCAGATTGATTAATGACGTGTTAGCGGTCAGTGTGCAAGGTGGGTTTGTGCATTCTCGTAACAGTGTGGAAGTGTCATTGCTTTTACGTAAATAATTTATTTGAACAAGTTCTGAAAAGCTCTACTATCTACTCCTAGCTCTCGATGTAGATGCTGTGATGGTTGACAGTGTTTCCTCTAGAATTGTTTTCTGCAGCGGGGGTGGGGGTGTTGAACGTCAAAAAGTAACGTTACTTGAAAACAACGTACGTAGATTCTTTTTAGCATCTCACATTAGCTAGCTACACTTTCAGTCACTATGACCACTACTACTACGGTCAGAAACATTGATTGTGCCAAAATATGAACAATAACGTCTCTGTCAATGGGCTTATCTGCTAATGTTAGCTACCGACCGTTAGCTTAACCATCCAGCAAATAGACGGTGCCATTACCTGAAACCGGTGATTAACGTCACCGCTCATTTTACACAGTTTAACAACAAAACAGAACGCTGAGTGAACATTACTAGCTACGTTTTTCATGTTGGTTTTGAGCGGTATGCACCCCTAGTGGGGAAGAAAAAGCAATTCAGTTGAAGCACTTAGCATGAGATCACAGGTTCACTTAGTTTCAAATGGTTAGAATGACATGCATGTCTGTATGTATGTCGGTCTGTCTGTTTTCTTGTATTTCACTTGCCTCATGGAATATTTTCTATGTGTACTCATTTGCGTGTCTGTACATACAGAAGAAGGTTCACTTAGTTTGAAGTGGTTATAATGGCATTAGTGAATGCATGTTTCTTTGAACTGCTTTAATTTATCATTTTATTTCATCTATTAATTTTATTCTAAAGGTGAAATGAATGCAAGATGGGTTAGGGTTGCAAGATGTATCCAAAGTCAGTGAGTCTAATTTATTCTGTTGACTTTCCCTGTCTGCGTTGTTCTATTGGCCTAGAGGGTGTAGTTTTTATAAATCTCAAACACTGTTTAATGGTTAGAAAACGTGTTGCCTTATTAACCTGCAACTCACTGGCGTGTTGGTTTTAAAAAATATTGAGAAGGTATTAAAAATGGTATGAAAAGGTATTGAAAGTAATTTCCATAATATAGAGGCAGTAGGTATTGTTTACCTTTATATCTTCATATTAACCTCTCTAGGACAAGGTCAAAACTCTTCCAGAGTCAGAGCAAGCAACTAGAATCAAGTGAGCATTCTGATTCGGAGGATGAACTTCCACCCACTCCCCCAGAAAAACCAGCAGCAAATAAAATGACCAGCCGGATCACCAGCCCCACTGCCCAGCGAGTCGCCAGTTCCACTGTCCAGCAGATCGCCAGCCCCACTGCCCAGCGAGTCGCCAGTTCCACTGTCCAGCAGATCGCCAGCCCCACTGCCCAGAGGTTTGCAAGCCCGAGTTGTGAAGCCATGTTCTCTAAACTTCTTAAAATTGTAGAAGAAATTAAGGAGACCCAGAAGGTTCATGGTAAGATGCTAAATGTCCTGCTGAAGAAGCAAGATACATCAGTGTAGGTTCCTGATGGTGTGGTCTTCCCGCTACAAACTCAAGCAGATGTTGAGGCGCTTGAGGAGCGACTGGGGGACCGCAGTCTAGTGTCTGCTGTTGTAAGTTTATTTATTTATTTTTTATTTTTTTTACTTTTTTTCCAAATTGATTTGCATTAGCCTACAAAATAAAAATATGTATTACATTGCGGTAAATTACACAAAGGCTACAACTTCAGTTAATGTAAGCCTATTTTTCTCCCTTTGGCTCTCATCCCTAGGTTGCCATGGTTGCAGATATAGGGGGCACAAATGTAGATGATGCAACGAGGCGAATGATGAAATACGTACTGTCAAACGAGCTGGCATTGGACTATAATATGTTTGGCCGTCACGGGAAAAAGAAGTTTAAGGACTTGTGTCTTTTCAACGTTGTGTATGGTAAGTAAATTAGAGAAGTTCTTCAACTAATGAAAATCATTTGTTGAAGTACATTCCATCTGCAGGGATTAAAGTTCTCCATCGCCCTGAAAAATGAGAGGAAAAAAGTTACAATGTGCGCTTATATTGTGCAGGGCTCGACAGTTCAAGTGTTTCACTCGTATTTGAGACTAAAAATAGATGTGTGCGAACTGTAAAATGTATTTAGGGGCACGTGTGCGAATGAAAAGTGTAATACAATTCAGCTGAAGCGGATTATTTTTTCGCTGGGCGCATTTCCTCTGCGGCAGTGCCCCTAGACCCAAGGATTCAAGGTCCGCAGGTTTATTTATTTTTTTTATAACCTTTTTAAAAAGCATCTGTCTTGCAGTCAAACCACTGCAGGACAGACACAGTGGCTGTGAAGAAAGCAGGGAAGGCTGTCAACCCCGAGATGACCGTTGACCACACTGCAGCGATTTCAGTCACACAGTGATGAAAGTAACAGTGATGAAAGTAACAGTGATGAAAGTAACAGTGATGAAAGTAACAGTTTCTCAGATCCTTTTTAGGCTACTTAAGTAAAAGCAGACAAATACTGCCGTCTGAAAATACTCAATTACAAGTAAACGTCCTGAATTAAAGATTTTACAAGAGTAAAAATACCTTAGTATAGCAGCAAAATGTACATAAAGTAACAAAAGTAAAAGTTCTCGTTGTGCAGCAGTGTTATATTATTAAAGTATATTTTATTGTTTGCTTGTGTCACTAACACGTGAGAGATTTGAATGTTCATCAGTGTTGGGCCCCTTTATATATACTTTGGGTAAATAATTAACTACTGCATCATACCATATACTGTAAGTGTATCAAATGTTTTTTAAATAATACACTTTATTTGTATAGCACCTTTCATAGCATAGCAAATCTTAAAAGAAAAGGAAAGAGCAGAGAATTTAAACAAAATAATAGAATAGAATATTAAAATATATTCTTTTTTGTCAAATCTTCATCTGAAAAGTAACTAAAGCTGTCAAATAAATGTAGTGGAGTAGAAAGTACAATATTTATGTCTGAGATGTAGTGGAGTGGTAAAATAAAGTAGCATCACATAGGAATACTCAAGTAAAGTACAACTATCTCATACTTGTCGTTAAGGACAGTACTTAAGTAAACTTAAGTTTAACCTGTAACCTGCAGAGTCTATTTTGTGCTACTGAATCAACCGGAGGACAAAGCACAGAGATGCTACCTGCTGAGGGGCAGAATAGAAATGTTCATTTTTTAAGATAGACATTAAGCCTATATCAAAATGTTAGACTCCCTGTCAGCATTGGGTGTGTAAGATAAATAAAAACCTGCACTGAAAATTTAAGTAGATGGTTGATTTTTTTTTTTTTTTATATATATATAAAAGTCTTAAGCTTAATAGATTGAAAACTTTACATAAAAGCAAATTGACAATAGAAAAGCTGTTCAAAATCACCCTTTTCCTTTTAAAAATGCTCTTGGTCTGAAGTATTTAGATTGTGTAGGTTAAAAGCCTTCTTACAACTTCAAATCTGAAGCCTGCATTGTACCATTGAAGCCTTGTGCATCAGTTATTGCTTTTAGTGCATTTTGGCATTTTAATGTGAAAACATTTTAATCATTTTATTTTATGATTATTTGTACACACCTCACAAAGCTATTATATAATATGATTATGAGAGAGTAATAAAATGTTTTAAGTTCAAGTACTTAAAGGGGTGATAGAATGATTATATAGGGTATTTCACACTGTTCCTTATGGTCTCCTAATGGGGTATGTAACATTGGTTGGGCTGAAAATGGCCTGGTTGATATTTTACTGGCCCTTATGCATCCCTGTGTTTTGGCCCTATTTGTAACAAGAGCTTTTCATCCAAATATGGTATTGTCATGAATATTTAGATGAGCTGCGCGCTGATTGGTTGAGCGACTTGCCATACGCAGACATTAGAGACGCGCGCTGATTGGTTGAGCGAATCCCCAATACACATACATTAGAGAAGCGACAGAATCTCATATTCCAGACACTGTAATGTTTCATTACCAAATTCACTTCTGAGACTTTTTTAAGCGACAAATCAACTATATAAAGCTGAAATATGGGCCGTTTTACAAAAATTGATGGCTAATTGCAAATTTGGTAAGACGTGTCGGACTTTAGGAGCTCCACACAGTCTGACGAGAAAGCGGCAGCCTGCTGGGCTCCATACCCAGCGCAAAGTCACCCTTTGTGGATACTGCACTACGGGGCTCCGCTGCCGGCATAACTCTAATATATTTACGGTTTGAATTTCGTCACGCCACTTATATAACATCATTCCCCAATGTCTTATAAAGCTAACCGTTGTGTCCGATTTGATTTTAAGGCATTTTTACGGACGCGAGGCGTCTTTGTAGGACGAGCAGCTGCTTGCTATATGTCCCATTCATTACAATGGGGAAATACCGCAGCTAGCTAGCTACACTGTCGCCATAACTAAATTATATTTACAGTTTGAATTTCGTCACGCCACTTATATAACATCATTCCCCAATGTCTTATAAAGCTAACCGTTGTGTCCGATTTGATTTTAAGGCATTTTTATGAACGCGAGGCGTCTTTGTAGGACGAGCAGCTGCTTGCTATATGTCCCATTCATTACAATGGGGAAATATCGCAGCTTGCTCACTTTCACATAACTAAAGTATATTTACAGTTTGAATTTCGTCACGGCATGAATATTACAGGTTCCTCAAGGTCTTACAAAGCTTAGCTAACGCTTGTCCGATTTCGGATTTCAATTGAATGTATTTTTGTGAATGTCAGAGTTAGGAGGAGGCTAGCTAGCTCTCATTGATGGACTCCATCTCACCGCGGCTCTATCAATGAGACTCGCGGACAAGAGGCGTTTATTTCCCCGATTGTTTGTTTAAATAACTCAACACACATACCCATTATAAGATTAAAGCCCATGTTGCAAGGTTTATTTTCTAACGATTTTTTGCAATTTGCTTGTTGGTAATAAACATTTAAACTGTTACCCAACAACATCAAATACAATGGATATCACAAAACGGAATAAAATACAAAAAAGTTGTACTTTTTTACAGTGGTTTCTCCTTTCCCCCACAATGCATTGCATGACGTCACGTTGGGGAGACGACAGGCGAAAGCCCCGTCTCGGTTCACTGTCCCGGTTACGGTTTCTGCCGCTGGTGTGGCAAAATATGGCTTTTGGTCTCGACCGAGTCAATGTGTCTTTATTATGTGTATAATAATATTGGGGGGAAGTGAAAGGCAGCTTGGACGGGGATGCTATTCGGCTTGTTATAAGTTTAAACAGCTTGCTAACGCTACGCCGACGTTTGCGCAACAGTGTTAGCTTGGACTGCTAGTTAAATACAGTTATTACAACTGCCTTTGGAGCTACGTCCACGTTGTCAACACAAGACATGTGGCGTTAGTGCTCCTTTTGTGCCATATTTCTTGATTGAATATTAGAAAGCTGGCCTACAGGAATAGGTGTTTTTGTAACATTACACACAAAGCTAACTGGCTATAGTTAGCCTGTACGTATGCTAGCGGGATTAGCTAACGTTACGTAGCCAGCCAGCAACTTCGGCAATTGGCAGTAGTTTCGGCAAGCTAACCGCGACAGTATGTTGCCCACAATCAACCTCTGCTGCTAAAAGCAGTCAATCTGCAGTGATGTTTGAAATGGAGACACATGGATGTGTTAGCTGTCGAGGTTAGCTCGCCAAAGCTGCTTGCTGGCTATGCAACGTTAGCTAATGTCCGCTAGCATACGTACAGGCTAAGTTAGCTTTGTGTGTAACTAACAAAAACTCACCCATCTCGTAGGAGCGAAGTTTAACGTTTCATTCAATAAAGTTATGGTACAAAAGGAGCACTAACGCCACAGGTCTTAGGTTAAAAACGTGGACGCAGATATAGGAAACTCCGAAGGCAGTTGTAATATTTACCTAGCCGGCTAGGCTAACGCTGTTGCGCTAACGTTAGCGAAACGTCGGCGTAGCGTTAGCTAGCTGTCTAAACTTGAGAAAAGCTGAACAGCATCCCAGTCCAAGTAATAAATAAACACCAGGCAAATATGTTGATACTGCTAGTAGGCTACCATCAAAACGTGAGATATCAATCATATCTATGTGTTTACAACCATCGGGGGATTTCACAGGTGGGACTGGCAAGTTAGCACATAGCTAGCATGATGCCTTGTATTTTCTAGATCTAGATAAGTTTACCGGTACTTATCTGAACTAACGACATGGTCACTGTCACTAGATATAAATTAAACATTGACTTTCACTTGGTGCTATTCACGGACAGTAAAAACCCTCTTCCTCATCCCAGTCAGTCACCATAGTTCTAGTACCAAGCTGATACACGTCTCCCCAACGTGACGTCATCACCGAATTGCGGAAGAAAAAACACTAATACCAAAAACCTGACAAAAATGACAAAAAACTGTCCTTTAACACTATTTGGAGACATTTTTAACAATGATATACATATATTGAGTGCTATATGTACCTGTTAATCAACAGTGGTGGTTAACTTGCAACATGGGCTTTAACTGGAACCTGCGGGCTGCGGTAAAAGATTGCGGGCGTAACAAGCTCGCTGACACTGCGGTCAGGGCGGCGATGTAGCAACCCAGGCAGCACCAACACCGGCACTAAACTCCGACACACAGTCGGAGAAAATTTGCAATTAGCCATCCATTTTCGTAAAGCGGCCCATATTTGAGCTTTATATGGTTGATTTCTCGCATAAAACAGTTTCAGAAGTGAATTTTGTAATGGAATAGCAGAGATCTGCGTGACCTAGCTAGATTCAGAAAACTACCTGATCTCAGGTCTGTTGTGTAGCCTATGTAAATGTTGGGGCGTGACCGTTCTCTTAATACACCCATGGGCTGACAAAGGTTCCGGTTTTTGGGAGGTTGACGTCAACTTCCAGCTTTGTTGGGATTCGCCCGTTTTCAGCGGCAGTTTCAAAATATGAGATTTTCATAGTAAAGGGGTGTCAATGGGATTTTGAGCTTCTATGTATGTCCTATTTACCCACCGAACTGTCCTCATTCAACTATGACAGGGTAAAATCGGTTTTGCATTCTATCACCCCTTTTAATAAATATTTTCTTGTGCTAAAAATCCATAACGATGATCCATCATATCCCCCATACTTTTGCCAATATGGCCCTGAAGTTGGCCATTGTTTAATTCTTAATGGTATTTAAAGAGAATGTTTTAATGTTAGCTCATACTGTCAACCAAATTTGTTTTACAGAGGCTCTTAAGAATAATTCATTGACAGCACAGGTGAACCAACAGGAGGCAGAGAGGGCACTGTCGAAATGGTTCACTGGGGCAAGAGACAGAGGAGGACAAAGGGCATCCAGACAGCCAGTGCCAAATTAAACAGTACTGAGCAGTGGTGGAATATGAGTGAGTGCAGAACATTTGTATTCAGTTACAAGTACAGTTAAACTGTTAAAATATTACTCAGTTACAAGACAAAATGTTGACACACTGTCACATTGTTTTTCTGGAACAATTATTTTCATTACCAATGAATGAATTTGTTGATCATTTTGTTTTATCAGCAAAATATTCATAAATACAAAGTTGAAATCGGAGAATGTGGCAATTTTTTAAATTATATAGAGCCTGACTCAAACTGTTTGTTGATTAATAATTTTATTTTTTTGATTAATTGTTGCAGCTCTAAGTTGGATGTTTATTCATACTATACTCAGTATTCAATAAGGATTTTTTAAAGCATATCTTGCCCAGCTGGGGCCCATCTAAAACCTTGTGTAGTCCTGCCTTAAACCCACATGGGCAATTGGCTTGGGGCCAACATGGAACCTGTGGACAATCCCACTTGCAACCCATATTTCAGTCCATACTGTCCCCATGTAGGCCCCACATAGGTCTTAATGCTGGGACCAAGATGGGTCTTGTCTGTTTTGCCCAGCTGGGGCCCATCTAAAACCTGGTGTAATCCTGCCTTAAACTCACATGGGCAATTGGCTTGGGGCCAACATGGAACCCACGGACAATCCCACTTGCAACCCATATTTCAGTCCACACTGTCCCCATGTAGGACTTAAAGTGCCCATATTATGAAAAAAACTTTTTCTGGGATTTGGGGTGTTCTTTTGTGTCTCTGGTGCTTCCACACACATACAAACTTTGAAAAAAATCCATCCATGCTGTTTTGAGTGAGATACGGTTTCTGAATGTGTCCTGCTTTCAGTCTCCTAGTGAGCTGTTCAAAATCGGCTCGGACTGTGATGTCACAGTCCGAAATGAGCTGGCATGCTAACCGTTAGCATTAGCATGCTAACGCTAGCATGCTACGTCGTTCTCAATAGCAAAGCACTGCTACAACACACACAAGTTCACCATAATCTACAAAAGAACTACTTACATGTGTGCCCTCATTTAGAAGTCTCCCAGCTAATCCTGCCTTGTAACTGACCAAAGTTGGAGAAACAGGCTTTCTTTTACTGTCTCTAGAGTTAGCTAGCTGACATGCTCTACATCTGAGCTACTGAGCATGTGCGAGTGCAATCAAAGATAGTACAGAAGAAGAAAAGAGGTCTCACTCTGTAGCTAAAACAGAAACCATGTGAAAAGAGGATCTGCAGCAGTGAGAGAGAGCTGTGCAGTACAACAAAAATATGGTGTTTTTTGAAAATTAAACCATGTAAACCTATTCTGGTACAATCTTAAAATACAGTTATGAACCTGAAAATGAGCATAATATGGGCGCTTTAATGCTGGGACCAAGATGGGTCTTGTCTGTTTTGCCCAGGTGGGGCCCATCTAAAATCTGGTGTAATCCTGCCTTAAACTCACGTGGGCAATTGGCTTGGGGCCGACATGGAACCCGCGGACAATCTGCCCAATTTTTACCCCAATGGGCCCCACATAAGAATGTTGGCTGGGATTTTGATATACAAAGTTAATATTTTGATACACCAAGTCAATATTTTGATATTCTAATTTTATATTTTGATATTCTAATTTCATATTTTGATATACCAAGTTCATTGTTTGATACACCAAGTACATATTTTGATACACCAAGTACATATATTTATAATGTATATTCTGATTTAATATTTTGATATACCAAGTAAATATTTTGATACACCAAGTCCATATTTTGATATTCTACATTCTAATTTAATATTTTGATATAACAAGTTAATATTTTGATACACCAAGTCCGTATTTTGATATTCTACATTCTAATTTAATATTTTGATATACCAAGTTCATTGTTTGATACACCAAGTACATATTTTGATACACCAAGTACATATTTTGATAATGTATATTCTGATTTAATATTTTGATATACCAAGTAAATATTTTGATACACCAAGTTCATATTTTGATACAAGTCCATATTTAGAGTCTGTATTCTAATTTAATATTTTTATATACCAAGTTCATATTTTGATACACCTATTCCATATTTTGATATACCAAGTTAATATTTTGATACACCAAGTCCATATTTTGATATTCTATATTCTAATTTAATATTTTGATATAACAAGTCCATATTTTGATACACCAAGTCCATATTTTGATATACCAAGTTAATATTTTGATACACCAAGTCCATATTTTGATAGTGTATATTCTAATTTAATATTTTGATACACCAAGTAAATATTTTGATACACCAAGTTCATATTTTGATATTCTATATTATAATTTAATATTTTGATATACCAAGTAAATCTTTTGATACACCAAGTTCATATTTTGTTACACCAAGTCCATATTTTGATATTCTATATTGTAATTTAATATCTTGATGTACCAAGTTCATATTTTGATACACCAAGTCCATATTTTGATATACCAAGTTAATATTTTGATACACCAAGTCCATATTTTGATAATGTATATTCTGATTTAATATTTTGATATACCAAGTAAATATTTTGATACACCAAGTTCATATTTTGATACAAGTCCATATTTAGAGTCTGTATTCTAATTTAATATTTTTATATACCAAGTTCATATTTTGCAATATACACTATCAAAATATGGACTTGGTGTATCAAAATATTAAATTGGTGTATCAAAATATTAACTTGGTATATCAAAATATGGACTTGGTGTATCAAAATATGAACTTGGTATATGAAAATATTAAATTAATAGAATATCAAAATATGGAATTGGTGTATCAAAATATGAACTTGGTGTATCAAAACATTAAATTGCAATATACACTATCAAAATATGGACTTGGTGTATCAAAATATTAAATTGGTGTATCAAAATATAAACTTGGTATATGAAAATATTAAATTAGAATATAGAATATAAAAATATGGAATTGGTGTATCAAAATATGAACTTGGTGTATCAAAACATTAAATTGCAATATACACTATCAAAATATGGACTTGGTGTATCAAATATTAAATTAGAATAGAGACTTTCAAAATACGGACTTGGTGTATCAAAATATGAACTTGGTGTATCAAAACATTAAATTGCCATATACACTAACAAAATATGGACTTGGTGTATCAAAATATTAAATTGGTGTATCAAAATATGAACTTGGTATAACAAAATATGGACTTGGTGTATCAAAATATGAACTCGGTATATGAAAATATTAAATTAGAATATAGAATATCAAAATATGGAATTGGTTTATCAAAATATGAACTTGGTGTATCAAAACATTAAATTGCAATATACACTATCAAAATATGGACTTGGTGTATCAAAATATTAAATTGGTGTATCAAAATATTAACTTGGTATATCAAAATATGGACTTGGTGTATCAAAATATGAACTTGGTATATGAAAATATTAAATTAGAATATACACTATCAAAATATGAACTTGGTATATCAAATATTAAATTAGAAAATACACTATCAAAATATGGACTTGGTGTATCAAAATATTATCTAATATCAAAATATTAAATTAGAATATACACTATAAAAATATGGACTTGGTGTATCAAAATATTAAATTGGTGTATCAAAATATGAACTTGGTGTATGAAAATATTAAATTAGAATATAGAATATCAATATATGGACTTGATGTATCAAAATATGAACTTGGTATATCAAATATTAAATTAGAATATACACTATCAAAATATGGACTTGGTATATCAAATATTAAATTGGTGTATCAAAATATAAAATTAGAATATAGAATATCAAAATATGGACTTGGTATATCAAAATATGGACTTGGTGTATCAACATATTAAATTGGTGTATCAAAATATAAAATTAGAATATAGAATATCAAAATATGGAATTGGTGCATCAAAATATGGACTTGGTGTATCAAAATATGAACTTGGTATATCAAAATATGAACTTGGTATATGAAAATATTAAATTGGAATATAGAATATCAAAATATGGAATTGGTGTATTAAAATAGTGACTTGGTGTATCAAAATATTTACTTGGTATATCAAAATATGGAATTGGTGTATCAAAATATGAACTTGGTGTATCAAAATATTAAATTATTATTACACTATCGAAATATGAACTTGGAATATCAAAATATTACATTACAATATAGAATATCAAAATATGGAATTGGTGTATCAAAATACAAACTTGGTATATCAAATATTAAATTAGAATAGAGACTATCAAATATGGACTTGGTGTATCAAAATATGAACTTGGTATATGAAAATATTAAATTAGAATATACACTATCAAAATATGAACTTGGTATATCAAATATTAAATTAGAATATAGAATATAAAAATATGGAATTGGTGTATCAAAATATGAACTTGGTGTATCAAAACATTAAATTGCAATATATACTATCAAAATATGGGCTTGGTGTATCAAAATATTAACTTGGTATATCAAAATATGGACTTGGTGTATCAAAATATGAACGTGGTATATGAACATATTAAATTAGAATAGAGAATATCAAAATATGGAATTGGTGCATCAAAATATCAACTTGTTATATCAAAATATTAATTTAGAGTATAGAATATCAAAAAATGGATGGTGTATCAGAATATGAACTTGGTATATCAAATATTAAATTAGAATAGAGACTATCAAATATGGACTTGGTGTATCAAAATATGAACTTGGTGTATCAAAATATTAACTTGGTATATCAAAATATTAAATTAGAATATACACTATTAAAATATGGACTTGGTGTATCAAAATATTAACTTGGTATATCAAAATATTAAATTAGAATATACACTAACAAAATATGGACATGGTGTATCAAAATATGAACTTGGTATTTGAAAATATTAAATTAGAATATAGAATATAAAAATATGGAATTGGTGTATCAAAATATGAACTTGGTGTATCAAAACATTAAATTGCAATATACACTATCAAAATATGGACTTGGTCTATCAAAATATGGACTTGGTGTATCAAAATATTAAATTATTATATACACTATCAAAATATGAACTTGGAATATCAAAATATTACATTAGAATATAGAATATCAAAATATGGAATTGGTGTATCAAAATATGAAATTGGTGTATCAAAACATTAAATTGCAATATACACTAACAAAACATGGACTTGGTGTATCAAAATATTAAATTGATGTATCAAAATATGAACTTGGTATATCAAAATATGGACTTGGTGTATTAAAATATGAACTTGGTGTATGAAAATATTAAATTAGAATATAGAATATCAAAATATGGAATTGGTGTATCAAAATATGAACTTGGTGTATCACCATATGAACTTGGTATATCAAAACATAAAATTGCAACATTCAGTATCACAATATGGACTTGGTCTATCAAAATATTAAATTGGTGTATCAAAATATGAACTTGGTATATCAAAATATGGACTTGGTGTATCAAAATATGAACTTGGTATATGAAAATATTAAATTAGCATATAGAATATAAAAATATGGAATTGGTGTATCAAAATATGAACTTGGTGTATCAAAACATTAAATTGCAATATACACTATCAAAATATGGACTTGGTGTATCAAAATATTAAATTGGTGTATCAAAATATTAACTTGGTATATCAAAATATGGACTTGGTGTATCAAAATATGAACTTGGTATATGAACATATTAAATTAGAATAGAGAATATCAAAATATGGAATTGGTGCATCAACATATCAACTTGGTGTATCAAAATATTAACTTGGTATATCAAAATATTAAATTAGAATATACACTTAAAATATGGACTTGGTGTTTCAAAATATTAAATTGGTATATCAAAATATTAAATTAGAATATACACTAACAAAATATGGATATGGTGTATCAAAATGTTATCTTGTCATACCAAAATATTAAATTAGAATATACACTATCAATATATGGACTTGGTGTATCAAAATATGGACTTGGTGTATCAAAAATATGAACTTGGTATATGAAAATATTAAATTAGAATATAGAATATAAAAATATGGAATTGGTGTATCAAAATATGAACTTGGTGTATCAAAACATTAAATTGCAATATACACTATCAAAATATGGACTTGGTCTATCAAAATATGGACTTGGTGTATCAAAATATTAAATTATTATATACACTATCAAAATATGAACTTGGAATATCAAAATATTACATTAGAATATAGAATATCAAAATATGGAATTGGTGTATCAAAATATGAAATTGGTGTATCAAAACATTAAATTGCAATATACACTAACAAAACATGGACTTGGTGTATCAAAATATTAAATTGATGTATCAAAATATGAACTTGGTGTATCAAAATATGAACTTGGTATATGAAAATATTAAATTAGAATATAGAATATAAAAATATGGAATTGGTGTATCAAAATATGAACTTGGTGTATCAAAACATTATATTGTAATATATACTATCAAAATATGGGCTTGGTGTATCAAAATATTAACTTGGTATATCAAAATATGGACTTGGTGTATCAAAATATGAACGTGGTATATGAACATATTAAATTAGAATAGAGAAAATTAAAATATGGAATTGGTGCATCAAAATATCAACTTGTTATATCAAAATATTAATTTAGAGTATAGAATATCAAAAAATGGATGGTGTATCAGAATATGAACTTGGTATATCAAATATTAAATTAGAATAGAGACTATCAAATATGGACTTGGTGTATCAAAATATGAACTTGGTATATCAAAATATTAACTTGGTATATCAAAATATTAAATTAGAATATACACTATTAAAATATGGACTTGGTGTATCAAAATATTAACTTGGTATATCAAAATATTAAATTATTATATACACTATCAAAATATGAACTTGGAATATCAAAATATTACATTAGAATATAGAATATCAAAATATGGAATTGGTGTATCAAAATATGAAATTGGTGTATCAAAACATTAAATTGCAATATACACTAACAAAACATGGACTTGGTGTATCAAAATATTAAATTGATGTATCAAAATATGAACTTGGTTACAAAATATGACTTGGTGTATCAAAATATGAACTTGGTATATGAAAATATTAAATTAGAATATAGAATATAAAAATATGGAATTGGTGTATCAAAATATGAACTTGGTGTATAGAAACATTATATTGTAATATATACTATCAAAATATGGGCTTGGTCTATCAAAATATTAACTTGGTATATCAAAATATTGACTTAGTTATAACTATCAAAATATGAACGTGGTATATGAAAATATTAAATTAGAATATAGAATATCAAAATATGGAATTGGTGTATCAAAATATGAAATTGGTGTATAAAAACATTAAATTGATATAACAAAAAAATGATGGTGTATCAAAATATTAAATTATGTATCAAAATATGAACTTGGTGTATCAAAATATGGACTTGGTGTATCAAAATATGAACTTGTTATATCAAAATATTAAATTAGAATATAGAATATCAAAATATGGAATTGGTGTATCAAAATATGAACTTGGTATATCAAAATATTAAATTAGAATATACACTATCAAAATATGGACTTGGTGTATCAAAATATGAACTTGGTGTATGAAAATATTAAATTAGAATATACACTATCAAAATATGAATTGGAATATCAAAATATTAAATTAGAAGATACACTATCAAGAATGTACTTGGTGTATCAAAATATGAACTTGGTATATAAAAATATTAAATTGTAATATACACTAACAAAATATGGACTTGGTGTATCAAAATATTATTTTGTTATATCAAAATATGAAATTAGAATATACACTATCAAAATATGGACTTGGTGTATCAAAATATGAACTTGGTATATAAAAATATTAAATTAGAATATAGAATATAAAAATATGGAATTGGTGTATCAAAATATGAACTTGGTGTATCAAAACATTAAATTGCAATATACACTATCAAAATATGGACTTGGTCTATCAAAATATGGACTTGGTGTATCAAAATATAGTAATATTATTATATACACTATCAAAATATGAACTTGGTATATCAAAATATTAAATTAGAATATAGAATATAAAAATATGGAATTGGTGTATCAAAATATGAACTTGGTGTATCAAAACATTAAATTGCAATATATACTATCAAAATTTGGACTTGGTGTATCAAAATATTAAATTGGTATATCAATATATGACTTGGTGTATCAAAATATGAACTTGGTATTACAAATATTAAATTAGAATATAGAATATAAAAATATGGAATTGGTGTATGAAAATATGAACTTGGTGTATCAAAACATTAAATTGCAATATATACTATCAAAATGTGGACTTGGTGTATCAAAATATTAAATGGTGTATCAAAATATTAACTTGGTATATCAAAATATGGACTTGGTGTATCAAAATATGAACGTGGTATATGAACATATTAAATTAGAATAGAGAATATCAAAATATGGAATTGGTGCATCAAAATATCAAGTTGTTATATCAAAATATTAATTTAGAGTATAGAATATCAAAAATGGATGGTGTATCAAAATATGAACTTGGTATATCAAATATTAAATTAGAATAGAACTATCAAAATATGGATTGGTGTATCAAAATATGAACTTGGTGTATCAAAATATTAACTTGGTATATCAAAATATTAAATTAGAATATACACTTAAAATATGGACTTGGTGTATCAAAATATGAACTTGGTATATCAAAATATTAAATTAGAATATACACTAACAAAATATGGACATGGTGTATCAAAATGTTATCTTATCATATCAAAATATTAAATTAGAATATACACTATCAAAATATGGACTTGGTGTATCAAAATATGGACTTGGTGTATCAAAATATGAACTTGGTATATGAAAATATTAAATTAGAATATAGAATATAAAAATATGGACTTGGTGTATCAAAATATTAAATTATTATATACACTATCAAAATATGAACTTGGAATATCAAAATATTACATTAGAATATAAAATATTAAAATATGGAATTGGTGTATCAAAATATGAAATTGGTGTATCAAAACATAAAATTGCAATATACACTAACAAAACATGGACTTGGTGTATCAAAATATTAAATTGATGTATCAAAATATGAACTTGGTATATCAAAATATGGACTTGGTGTATCAAAATATGAACTTGGTATATGAAAATATTAAATTAGAATATAGAATATAAAAATATGGAATTGGTGTATCAAAATATGAACTTGGTGTATAGAAACATTAAATTGCAATATACACTATCAAAATATGGACTTGGTCTATCAAAATATGGACTTGGTGTATCAAAATATTAAATTATTATATACACTATCAAAATATGAACTTGGAATATCAAAATATTACATTAGAATATAGAATATCAAAATATGGAATTGGTGTATCAAAATATGAAATTGGTGTATCAAAACATTAAATTGCAATATACACTAACAAAACATGGACTTGGTGTATCAAAATGTTAAATTGGTGTATAAAAATATGAACTTGGTATATCAAAATATGGACTTGGTGTATCAAAATATGAACTTGGTATATCAAAATATTAAATTAGAATATAGAATATAAAAATATGGAATTGGTGTATCAAAATATGAACTTGGTGTATCAAAACATTAAATTGCAATATAGACTATCAAAATATGGACTTGGTCTATCAAAATATGAACTTGGTATATCAAAATATTAAATTATTATATACACTATCAAAATATGAACTTGGAATATCAAAATATTACATTAGAATATAGAATATCAAAATATGGAATTGGTGTATCAAAATATAAATTGGTATATCAAAACATTAAATTGCAATATACACTAACAAAACATGGACTTGGTGTATCAAAATATTAAATTGATGTATCAAAATATGAACTTGGTATATCAAAATATGGACTTGGTGTATCAAAAATATGAACTTGGTATATGAAAATATTAAATTAGAATATAGACTATAAAAATATGGAATTGGTGTATCAAAATATGAACTTGGTGTATCAAAACATTAAATTGCAATATACACTATCAAAATATGGACTTGGTCTATCAAAATATGAACTTGGTGTATCAAAATATTAAATATTGGAATATACACGGGTATCAAAATATGAACTTGGTATATGCAAATATTAAATTAGAATATAGAATATAAAAATATGGAATTGGTGTATCAAAATATGAACTTGGTGTATCAAAACATTAAATTGCAATATATACTATCAAAATATGGACATTGGTGTATCAAAATATTAACTTGGTATATCAAAATATGGACTTGGTGTATCAAAATATGAACGTGGTATATGAACATATTAAATTAGAATAGAGAATATCAAAATATGGAATTGGTGCATAAAAATATCAACTTGTTATATCAAAATATTAATTTAGAGTATAGAATATCAAAATATGGATGGTGTATCAGAATATGAACTTGGTATATCAAATATTAAATTAGAATATAGACTATCAAATATGGACTTGGTGTATCAAAATATGAACTTGGTATATCAAAATATTAAATTAGAATATACACTATCAAAATATGAACTTGGTATATCAAAATATTAAATTAGAATATAGAATATAAAAATATGGAATTGGTGTATCAAAATATGAACTTGGTATATCAAAATATTAAATTAGAATATAAACTATCAAAATATGGACTTGGTGTATCAAAATATTAACTTGGTATATCAAAATATGGAATTGGTGTATCAAAATATGAACTTGGTATATGAACATATTAAATTAGAATAGAGAATATCAAAATATGGAATTGGTGCATCAAAATATCAACTTGTTATATCAAAATATTAATTTAGAGTATAGAATATCAAAAAATGGATGGTGTATCAGAATATGAACTTGGTATATCAAATATTAAATTAGAATAGAGACTATCAAATATGGACTTGGTGTATCAAAATATGAACTTGGTATATCAAAATATTAACTTGGTATATCAAAATATTAAATTAGAATATACACTATTAAAATATGGACTTGGTGTATCAAAATATTAACTTGGTATATCAAAATATTAAATTAGAATATACACTAACAAAATATGGACATGGTGTATCAAAATATGAACTTGGTATTTGAAAATATTAAATTAGAATATAGAATATAAAAATATGGAATTGGTGTATCAAAATATGAACTTGGTGTATCAAAACATTAAATTGCAATATACACTATCAAAATATGGACTTGGTCTATCAAAATATGGACTTGGTGTATCAAAATATTAAATTATTATATACACTATCAAAATATGAACTTGGAATATCAAAATATTACATTAGAATATAGAATATCAAAATATGGAATTGGTGTATCAAAATATGAAATTGGTGTATCAAAACATTAAATTGCAATATACACTAACAAAACATGGACTTGGTGTATCAAAATATTAAATTGATGTATCAAAATATGAACTTGGTATATCAAAATATGGACTTGGTGTATTAAAATATGAACTTGGTGTATGAAAATATTAAATTAGAATATAGAATATCAAAATATGGAATTGGTGTATCAAAATATGAACTTGGTGTATCACCATATGAACTTGGTATATCAAAACATAAAATTGCAACATTCAGTATCACAATATGGACTTGGTCTATCAAAATATTAAATTGGTGTATCAAAATATGAACTTGGTATATCAAAATATGGACTTGGTGTATCAAAATATGAACTTGGTATATGAAAATATTAAATTAGCATATAGAATATAAAAATATGGAATTGGTGTATCAAAATATGAACTTGGTGTATCAAAACATTAAATTGCAATATACACTATCAAAATATGGACTTGGTGTATCAAAATATTAAATTGGTGTATCAAAATATTAACTTGGTATATCAAAATATGGACTTGGTGTATCAAAATATGAACTTGGTATATGAACATATTAAATTAGAATAGAGAATATCAAAATATGGAATTGGTGCATCAACATATCAACTTGGTGTATCAAAATATTAACTTGGTATATCAAAATATTAAATTAGAATATACACTTAAAATATGGACTTGGTGTTTCAAAATATTAAATTGGTATATCAAAATATTAAATTAGAATATACACTAACAAAATATGGATATGGTGTATCAAAATGTTATCTTGTCATACCAAAATATTAAATTAGAATATACACTATCAATATATGGACTTGGTGTATCAAAATATGGACTTGGTGTATCAAAATATGAACTTGGTATATGAAAATATTAAATTAGAATATAGAATATAAAAATATGGAATTGGTGTATCAAAATATGAACTTGGTGTATCAAAACATTAAATTGCAATATACACTATCAAAATATGGACTTGGTCTATCAAAATATGGACTTGGTGTATCAAAATATTAAATTATTATATACACTATCAAAATATGAACTTGGAATATCAAAATATTACATTAGAATATAGAATATCAAAATATGGAATTGGTGTATCAAAATATGAAATTGGTGTATCAAAACATTAAATTGCAATATACACTAACAAAACATGGACTTGGTGTATCAAAATATTAAATTGATGTATCAAAATATGAACTTGGTGTATCAAAATATGAACTTGGTATATGAAAATATTAAATTAGAATATAGAATATAAAAATATGGAATTGGTGTATCAAAATATGAACTTGGTGTATCAAAACATTATATTGTAATATATACTATCAAAATATGGGCTTGGTGTATCAAAATATTAACTTGGTATATCAAAATATGGACTTGGTGTATCAAAATATGAACGTGGTATATGAACATATTAAATTAGAATAGAGAAAATTAAAATATGGAATTGGTGCATCAAAATATCAACTTGTTATATCAAAATATTAATTTAGAGTATAGAATATCAAAAAATGGATGGTGTATCAGAATATGAACTTGGTATATCAAATATTAAATTAGAATAGAGACTATCAAATATGGACTTGGTGTATCAAAATATGAACTTGGTGTATCAAAATATTAACTTGGTATATCAAAATATTAAATTAGAATATACACTATTAAAATATGGACTTGGTGTATCAAAATATTAACTTGGTATATCAAAATATTAAATTAGAATATACACTAACAAAATATGGACATGGTGTATCAAAATGTTATCTTGTCATATCAAAATATTAAATTAGAATATACACTATCAAAATATGGACTTGGTGTATCAAAATATGAACTTGGTATATAAAAATATTAAATTAGAATATAGAATATAAAAATATGGAATTGGTGTATCAAAATATGAACTTGGTGTATCAAAACATTAAATTGCAATATACACTATCAAAATATGGACTTGGTCTATCAAAATATGGACTTGGTGTATCAAAATATGGACTTGGTGTATGAAAATATTAATTATATACACTATCAAAATATGAACTTGGAATATCAAAATATTACATTAGAATATAGAATATCAAAATATGGAATTGGTGTATCAAAATATGAAATTGGTGTATCAAAACATTAAATTGCAATATACACTATCAAAATTTGGACTTGGTGTATCAAAATATTAAATTGCAATATATACTATCAAAATATGAACTTGGTATATCAAATATTAAATTAGAATATAGAATATAAAAATATGGAATTGGTGTATGAAAATATGAACTTGGTGTATCAAAACATTAAATTGCAATATATACTATCAAAATATGGGCTTGGTGTATCAAAATATTAACTTGGTATATCAAAATATGGACTTGGTGTATCAAAATATGAACGTGGTATATGAACATATTAAATTAGAATAGAGAATATCAAAATATGGAATTGGTGCATCAAAATATCAAGTTGTTATATCAAAATATTAATTTAGAGTATAGAATATCAAAAAATGGATGGTGTATCAGAATATGAACTTGGTATATCAAAATATTAAATTAGAATATACACTAACAAAATATGGACATGGTGTATCAAAATGTTATCTTATCATATCAAAATATTAAATTAGAATATACACTATCAAAATATGGACTTGGTGTATCAAAATATGGACTTGGTGTATCAAAATATGAACTTGGTATATGAAAATATTAAATTAGAATATAGAATATAAAAATATGGAATTGGTGTATCAAAATATGGACTTGGTGTATCAAAATATTAAATTATTATATACACTATCAAAATATGAACTTGGAATATCAAAATATTACATTGGAATATAGAATATCAAAATATGGAATTGGTGTATCAAAATATGAAATTGGTGTATCAAAACATAAAATTGCAATATACACTAACAAAACATGGACTTGGTGTATCAAAATATTAAATTGATGTATCAAAATATGAACTTGGTATATCAAAATATGGACTTGTTGTATCAAAATATGAACTTGGTATATGAAAATATTAAATTAGAATATAGAATATAAAAATATGGAATTGGTGTATCAAAATATGAACTTGGTGTATAGAAACATTAAATTGCAATATACACTATCAAAATATGGACTTGGTCTATCAAAATATGGACTTGGTGTATCAAAATATTAAATTATTATATACACTATCAAAATATGAACTTGGAATATCAAAATATTACATTAGAACATAGAATATCAAAATATGGAATTGGTGTATCAAAATATGAACTTGGAATATCAAAATATTACATTAGAATATAGAATATCAAAATATGGAATTGGTGTATCAAAATATGAAATTGGTGTATCAAAACATTAAATTGCAATATACACTAACAAAACATGGACTTGGTGTATCAAAATATTAAATTGGTGTATAAAAATATGAACTTGGTATATCAAAATATGGAATTGGTGCATCAAAATGTTATCTTGTCATATCAAAATAATAAATTAGAATATACACTATCAAAATATGGACTTGATGTATCAAAATATTAAATTGGTGCATCAAAATATTAAATTAGAATATAGAATATCAAAATATGGACTTGGTGTATCAAAATATTAACTTGTTATATCAAAATATTAAATTAGAATATACACTATCAATATATGGAGTTGGTGTATCAAAATATGAACTTGGTGTATCAAAATATTAACTTGGTATATCAAAATATTAAATTAGAATATACACTATCAAAACATGGACTTGGTGTATCACCAAGTCTTGTGTGTCAAAATGAAATTAGAATGTAGAATATCAAAATATGGAATTGCTGTAGCAAAAATATTAACTTGCTATATGAAAATATTAAATTTGAATATACACTATCAAAATATGGACTTGGTGTATCACCATATGAACTTGGTATATCAAAACATAAAATTGCAACATTCACTATCACAATATGGACTTGGTCTATCAAAATATTAAATTGGTGTATCAAAATATGAACTTGGTATATCAAAATATGGACTTGGTGTATCAAAATATGAACTTGGTATATGAAAATATTAAATTAGAATATAGAATATAAAAATATGGAATTGGTGTATCAAAATATGAACTTGGTGTATCAAAACATTAAATTGCAATATACACTATCAAAATGTGGACTTGGTGTATCAAAATATTAAATTGGTGTATCAAAATATTAACTTGGTATATCAAAATATGGACTTGGTGTATCAAAATATGAACTTGGTATATGAACATATTAAATTAGAATAGAGAATATCAAAATATGGAATTGGTGCATCAACATATCAACTTGTTATATCAAAATATTAATTTAGAGTATAGAATATCAAAATATGGACGGTGTATCAAAATATGAACTTGGTATATCAAATATTAAATTAGAATAGAGACTATCAAAATATGGAATTGGTGTATCAAAATATGAACTTGGTGTATCAAAATATTAACTTGGTATATCAAAATATTAAATTAGAATATACACTTAAAATATGGACTTGGTGTATCAAAATATTAACTTGGTATATCAAAATATTAAATTAGAATATACACTAACAAAATATGGACATGGTGTATCAAAATGTTATCTTGTCATATCAAAATATTAAATTAGAATATACACTATCAAATTATGGACTTGGTGTATCAAAATATGGACTTGGTGTATCAAAATATGAACTTGGTATATGAAAATATTAAATTAGAATATAGAATATAAAAATATGGACTTGGTGTATCAAAATATTAAATTATTATATACACTATCAAAATATGAACTTGGAATATCAAAATATTACATTAGAATATAGAATATCAAAATATGGAATTGGTGTATCAAAATATGAAATTGGTGTATCAAAACATAAAATTGCAATATACACTAACAAAACATGGACTTGGTGTATCAAAATATTAAATTGATGTATCAAAATATGAACTTGGTATATCAAAATATGGACTTGGTGTATCAAAATATGAACTTGGTATATGAAAATATTAAATTAGAATATAGAATATAAAAATATGGAATTGGTGTATCAAAATATGAACTTGGTGTATAGAAACATTAAATTGCAATATACACTATCAAAATATGGACTTGGTCTATCAAAATATGGACTTGGTGTATCAAAATATTAAATTATTATATACACTATCAAAATATGAACTTGGAATATCAAAATATTACATTAGAATATAGAATATCAAAATATGGAATTGGTGTATCAAAATATGAAATTGGTGTATAAAAACATTAAATTGCAATATACACTAACAAAACATGGACTTGGTGTATCAAAATATTAAATTGATGTATCAAAATATGAACTTGGTATATCAAAATATGGACTTGGTGTATCAAAATATGAACTTGGTATATCAAAATATTAAATTAGAATATAGAATATAAAAATATGGAATTGGTGTATCAAAATATGAACTTGGTGTATCAAAACATTAAATTGCAATATACACTATCAAAATATGGACTTGGTCTATCAAAATATGGACTTGGTGTATCAAAATATTAAATTATTATATACACTATCAAAATATGAACTTGGAATATCAAAATATTACATTAGAATATAGAATATCAAAATATGGAATTGGTGTATCAAAATATGAAATTGGTGTATAAAAACATTAAATTGCAATATACACTAACAAAACATGGACTTGGTGTATCAAAATATTAAATTGATGTATCAAAATATGAACTTGGTATATCAAAATATGGACTTGGTGTATCAAAATATGAACTTGGTATATCAAAATATTAAATTAGAATATAGAATATAAAAATATGGAATTGGTGTATCAAAATATGAACTTGGTGTATCAAAACATTAAATTGCAATATACACTATCAAAATATGGACTTGGTCTATCAAAATATGGACTTGGTGTATCAAAATATTAAATTATTATATACACTATCAAAATATGAACTTGGTATATCAAATATTAAATTAGAATATAGAATATAAAAATATGGAATTGGTGTATCAAAATATGAACTTGGTGTATCAAAACATTAAATTGCAATATATACTATCAAAATATGGGCTTGGTGTATCAAAATATTAACTTGGTATATCAAAATATGGACTTGGTGTATCAAAATATGAACGTGGTATATGAACATATTAAATTAGAATAGAGAATATCAAAATATGGAATTGGTGCATAAAAATATCAACTTGTTATATCAAAATATTAATTTAGAGTATAGAATATCAAAAAATGGATGGTGTATCAGAATATGAACTTGGTATATCAAATATTAAATTAGAATAGAGACTATCAAATATGGACTTGGTGTATCAAAATATGAACTTGGTATATGAAAATATTAAATTAGAATATACACTATCAAAATATGAACTTGGTATATCAAATATTAAATTAGAATATAGAATATAAAAATATGGAATTGGTGTATCAAAATATGAACTTGGTGTATCAAAACATTAAATTGCAATATATACTATCAAAATATGGGCTTGGTGTATCAAAATATTAACTTGGTATATCAAAATATGGACTTGGTGTATCAAAATATGAACGTGGTATATGAACATATTAAATTAGAATAGAGAATATCAAAATATGGAATTGGTGCATCAAAATATCAACTTGTTATATCAAAATATTAATTTAGAGTATAGAATATCAAAAAATGGATGGTGTATCAGAATATGAACTTGGTATATCAAATATTAAATTAGAATAGAGACTATCAAATATGGACTTGGTGTATCAAAATATGAACTTGGTGTATCAAAATATTAACTTGGTATATCAAAATATTAAATTAGAATATACACTATTAAAATATGGACTTGGTGTATCAAAATATTAACTTGGTATATCAAAATATTAAATTAGAATATACACTAACAAAATATGGACATGGTGTATCAAAATATGAACTTGGTATTTGAAAATATTAAATTAGAATATAGAATATAAAAATATGGAATTGGTGTATCAAAATATGAACTTGGTGTATCAAAATATGGACTTGGTGTATTAAAATATGAACTTGGTATATGAAAATATTAAATTAGAATATAGAATATCAAAATATGGAATTGGTGTATCAAAATATGGACTTGGTGTATCAAAATATTAAATTATTATATACACTATCAAAATATGAACTTGGAATATCAAAATATTACATTAGAATATAGAATATCAAAATATGGAATTGGTGTATCAAAATATGAAATTGGTGTATCAAAACATTAAATTGCAATATACACTAACAAAACATGGACTTGGTGTATCAAAATATTAAATTGATGTATCAAAATATGAACTTGGTATATCAAAATATGGACTTGGTGTATTAAAATATGAACTTGGTATATGAAAATATTAAATTAGAATATAGAATATCAAAATATGGAATTGGTGTATCAAAATATGAACTTGGTGTATCACCATATGAACTTGGTATATCAAAACATAAAATTGCAACATTCAGTATCACAATATGGACTTGGTCTATCAAAATATTAAATTGGTGTATCAAAATATGAACTTGGTATATCAAAATATGGACTTGGTGTATCAAAATATGAACTTGGTATATGAAAATATTAAATTAGCATATAGAATATAAAAATATGGAATTGGTGTATCAAAATATGAACTTGGTGTATCAAAACATTAAATTGCAATATACACTATCAAAATATGGACTTGGTGTATCAAAATATTAAATTGGTGTATCAAAATATTAACTTGGTATATCAAAATATGGACTTGGTGTATCAAAATTATGAACTTGGTATATGAACATATTAAATTAGAATAGAGAATATCAAAATATGGAATTGGTGCATCAACATATCAACTTGGTGTATCAAAATATTAACTTGGTATATCAAAATATTAAATTAGAATATACACTTAAAATATGGACTTGGTGTTTCAAAATATTAAATTGGTATATCAAAATATTAAATTAGAATATACACTAACAAAATATGGATATGGTGTATCAAAATGTTATCTTGTCATACCAAAATATTAAATTAGAATATACACTATCAAAATATGGACTTGGTGTATCAAAATATGGACTTGGTGTATCAAAATATGAACTTGGTATATGAAAATATTAAATTAGAATATAGAATATAAAAATATGGAATTGGTGTATCAAAATATGAACTTGGTGTATCAAAACATTAAATTGCAATATACACTATCAAAATATGGACTTGGTCTATCAAAATATGGACTTGGTGTATCAAAATATTAAATTATTATATACACTATCAAAATATGAACTTGGAATATCAAAATATTACATTAGAATATAGAATATCAAAATATGGAATTGGTGTATCAAAATATGAAATTGGTGTATCAAAACATTAAATTGCAATATACACTAACAAAACATGGACTTGGTGTATCAAAATATTAAATTGATGTATCAAAATATGAACTTGGTATATCAAAATATGGACTTGGTGTATCAAAATATGAACTTGGTATATGAAAATATTAAATTAGAATATAGAATATAAAAATATGGAATTGGTGTATCAAAATATGAACTTGGTGTATCAAAACATTATATTGTAATATATACTATCAAAATATGGGCTTGGTGTATCAAAATATTAACTTGGTATATCAAAATATGGACTTGGTGTATCAAAATATGAACGTGGTATATGAACATATTAAATTAGAATAGAGAATATCAAAATATGGAATTGGTGCATCAAAATATCAACTTGTTATATCAAAATATTAATTTAGAGTATAGAATATCAAAAAATGGATGGTGTATCAGAATATGAACTTGGTATATCAAATATTAAATTAGAATAGAGACTATCAAATATGGACTTGGTGTATCAAAATATGGCTTCGTGTATCAAAATATTAACTTGGTATATCAAAATATTAAATTAGAATATACACTATTAAAATATGGACTTGGTGTATCAAAATATTAACTTGGTATATCAAAATATTAAATTAGAATATACACTAACAAAATATGGACATGGTGTATCAAAATGTTATCTTGTCATATCAAAATATTAAATTAGAATATACACTATCAAAATATGGACTTGGTGTATCAAAATATGAACTTGGTATATAAAAATATTAAATTAGAATATAGAATATAAAAATATGGAATTGGTGTATCAAAATATGAACTTGGTGTATCAAAACATTAAATTGCAATATACACTATCAAAATATGGACTTGGTCTATCAAAATATGGACTTGGTGTATCAAAATATGGACTTGGTGTATCAAAATATTAATTATATACACTATCAAAATATGAACTTGGAATATCAAAATATTACATTAGAATATAGAATATCAAAATATGGAATTGGTGTATCAAAATATGAAATTGGTGTATCAAAATATTAAATTGCAATATACACTATCAAAATTTGGACTTGGTGTATCAAAATATTAAATTGCAATATATACTATCAAAATATGAACTTGGTATATCAAATATTAAATTAGAATATAGAATATAAAAATATGGAATTGGTGTATGAAAATATGAACTTGGTGTATCAAAACATTAAATTGCAATATATACTATCAAAATATGGGCTTGGTGTATCAAAATATTAACTTGGTATATCAAAATATGGACTTGGTGTATCAAAATATGAACGTGGTATATGAACATATTAAATTAGAATAGAGAATATCAAAATATGGAATTGGTGCATCAAAATATCAAGTTGTTATATCAAAATATTAATTTAGAGTATAGAATATCAAAAAATGGATGGTGTATCAGAATATGAACTTGGTATATCAAAATATTAAATTAGAATATACACTAACAAAATATGGACATGGTGTATCAAAATGTTATCTTGTCATATCAAAATATTAAATTAGAATATACACTATCAAAATATGGACTTGGTGTATCAAAATATGGACTTGGTGTATCAAAATATGAACTTGGTATATGAAAATATTAAATTAGAATATAGAATATAAAAATATGGAATTGGTGTATCAAAATATGGACTTGGTGTATCAAAATATTAAATTATTATATACACTATCAAAATATGAACTTGGAATATCAAAATATTACATTGGAATATAGAATATAAAATTGTGGTGTATCAAAATATGAAATTGGTGTATCAAAATGCATAAAATTGCAATATACACTAACAAAACATGGACTTGGTGTATCAAAATATTAAATTGATGTATCAAAATATGAACTTGGTATATCAAAATATGGACTTGTTGTATCAAAATATGAACTTGGTATATGAAAATATTAAATTAGAATATAGAATATAAAAATATGGAATTGGTGTATCAAAATATGAACTTGGTGTATAGAAACATTAAATTGCAATATACACTATCAAAATATGGACTTGGTCTATCAAAATATGGACTTGGTGTATCAAAATATTAAATTATTATATACACTATCAAAATATGAACTTGGAATATCAAAATATTACATTAGAACATAGAATATCAAAATATGGAATTGGTGTATCAAAATATGAACTTGGAATATCAAAATATTACATTAGAATATAGAATATCAAAATATGGAATTGGTGTATCAAAATATGAAATTGGTGTATCAAAACATTAAATTGCAATATACACTAACAAAACATGGACTTGGTGTATCAAAATATTAAATTGGTGTATAAAAATATGAACTTGGTATATCAAAATGTGGAATTGGTGCATCAAAATGTTATCTTGTCATATCAAAATAATAAATTAGAATATACACTATCAAAATATGGACTTGATGTATCAAAATATTAAATTGGTGCATCAAAATATTACATTAGAATATAGAATATCAAAATATGGACTTGGTGTATCAAAATATTAACTTGTTATATCAAAATATTAAATTAGAATATACACTATCAATATATGGAGTTGGTGTATCAAAATATGAACTTGGTGTATCAAAATATTAACTTGGTATATCAAAATATTAAATTAGAATATACACTATCAAAACATGGACTTGGTGTATCACCAAGTCTTGTGTGTAAATGAAAATGTAGAATATCAAAATATGGAATTGCTGTAGCAAAAATATTAACTTGCTATATGAAAATATTAAATTTGAATATACACTATCAAAATATGGACTTGGTGTATCACCATATGAACTTGGTATATCAAAACATAAAATTGCAACATTCACTATCACAATATGGACTTGGTCTATCAAAATATTAAATTGGTGTATCAAAATATGAACTTGGTATATCAAAATATGGACTTGGTGTATCAAAATATGAACTTGGTATATGAAAATATTAAATTAGAATATAGAATATAAAAATATGGAATTGGTGTATCAAAATATGAACTTGGTGTATCAAAACATTAAATTGCAATATACACTATCAAAATGTGGACTTGGTGTATCAAAATATTAAATTGGTGTATCAAAATATTAACTTGGTATATCAAAATATGGACTTGGTGTATCAAAATATGAACTTGGTATATGAACATATTAAATTAGAATAGAGAATATCAAAATATGGAATTGGTGCATCAACATATCAACTTGTTATATCAAAATATTAATTTAGAGTATAGAATATCAAAATATGGACGGTGTATCAAAATATGAACTTGGTATATCAAATATTAAATTAGAATAGAGACTATCAAAATATGGAATTGGTGTATCAAAATATGAACTTGGTGTATCAAAATATTAACTTGGTATATCAAAATATTAAATTAGAATATACACTTAAAATATGGACTTGGTGTATCAAAATATTAACTTGGTATATCAAAATATTAAATTAGAATATACACTAACAAAATATGGACATGGTGTATCAAAATGTTATCTTGTCATATCAAAATATTAAATTAGAATATACACTATCAAAATATGGACTTGGTGTATCAAAATATGGACTTGGTGTATCAAAATATGAACTTGGTATATGAAAATATTAAATTAGAATATAGAATATAAAAATATGGACTTGGTGTATCAAAATATTAAATTATTATATACACTATCAAAATATGAACTTGGAATATCAAAATATTACATTAGAATATAGAATATCAAAATATGGAATTGGTGTATCAAAATATGAAATTGGTGTATCAAAACATAAAATTGCAATATACACTAACAAAACATGGACTTGGTGTATCAAAATATTAAATTGATGTATCAAAATATGAACTTGGTATATCAAAATATGGACTTGGTGTATCAAAATATGAACTTGGTATATGAAAATATTAAATTAGAATATAGAATATAAAAATATGGAATTGGTGTATCAAAATATCGGAACTTGGTGTATAGCTATTAAATTGCAATATACACTATCAAAATATGGACTTGGTCTATCAAAATATGGACTTGGTGTATCAAAATATTAAATTATTATATACACTATCAAAATATGAACATGGAATATCAAAATATTACATTAGAATATAGAATATCAAAATATGGAATTGGTGTATCAAAATATGAGATTGGTGTATAAAAACATTTAAATTTGCAATATACACTAACAAAAGCATGGACTTGGTGTATCAAAATATTAAATTGATGTATCAAAATATGAACTTGGTATATCAAAATATGGACTTGGTGTATCAAAATATGAACTTGGTATATCAAAATATATTAAATTAGATTAGATATAAAAATATGGAATTGGTGTATCAAAATATGAACTTGGTGTATCAAAACATTTAAGTAATAGTACTACCACTATCAAAATATGGACTTGGTCTATCAAAATATGGACTTGGTGTATCAAAATATTAAATTATTATATACACTATCAAAATATGAACTTGGTATATCAAATATTAAATTAGAATATAGAATATAAAAATATGGAATTGGTGTATCAAAATATGAACTTGGTGTATCAAAACATTAAATTGCAATATACACTATCAAAATATGGACTTGGTGTATCAAAATATGAACGTGGTATATGAACATATTAACCCTTGTATTGTCCTTCGTGTCACGGGAACTTGTTTAGTTTATTCACGTTTTGTATTAGCCTCGCGGCCTCGTCCTTCGGGTCCCGGGGACCCTGGCTTATTGTGATTCTATGCATTTGCTACTGGCCCTGGCCCTCTGTCCCTGGTCCCGGGACCCTCACGCGTTCTATGTTATTCCATGTCACCGCCTGCGCCTGCGTCCCCGGGTCCCGGGACCCTGGCTACTATTTGAAAGTCACCGACGAAGCTCAAACCGCCGCGCGACTCAAGAGAGCTATTGCCTCACACAGTCAGCGCAGTAGGACCGTGTTCAGCTCCTGCCAGATGTATCTCTGGCAGCCACCGCACACGGTGTGTGTCTTCCCGGTCCTTTTCTTTGCACCAGAGCTGACACCTCTTTCGCTTGCTGGGCACTCTGGTTCCGCTTCCTGCGTCGTCTCGTCTCCTCATCGTCTTCTTCCTCCACCGTTAAATTACGTCTCCCTCGCTGGTGGCTACGGTGTCGCGTGACACCGGGTACCACCCCGCCCGGCGCCTGACCTGCCGCCGCGCGCAGCGCTAAGACCAGCGCGGCAGACGCTGGCGTCGAGGGAGATGCGGCGTCTCGATGGCCCGGTGGCGAACCCTGCCAACTGCTCGAGAAAGCCCTGCGCCTTGTTGAGCTTACCGCCGCGCCACTCCTTTCGGGCCTGAGCTCTCCGCCAGAGTATCCAAAGTTGCGAGCCGGACACGTCCGAGAATGTTGTGGAACCGGCGAGGGGCCAACAGCGCCGTCTTCCTGCGACAGCTATGCGTGCCCGAGAGCTTGTCCAGGTTGTCCACGCCGCCCTGATTGCTGTTGTAGTGCAGGATGATGTCGGGGCTGGCGGCCCTGGAGGCGCTGACCAGCAGTCCCCGTGTGCAGCGTGCTCAGCAGCACCCACGTTCCTGTTTTTCTTGGGCGCACGTAGGACACCAGCGTGGCCGGTGGGCGTGAAGGCAAACTGGGACGAAGACGCCGCGGGCCCTTGGTGTGCAGAGCGTAAGCGGTAGCTCGAGGCTTGTTTTTGCGCATCGTGCCCACCCGGCGGTGGGCGCCCCTCGTGGAGACCGCGCCAGACCCGTTCGTAGGAGGTGAAAAAGTTGTCACATGTGACGTTGCGCGGCGCAGGCCCGCGGTCAGGTCCATCACCGCGGTATCACCGATTCCTCGGGCTCGCCGCTCACAGACTTTTACCGTGTAGGCAGCATGTTTGTTCCAGCGTAGCTGGAGCCGCGTCGCGCAGGCCACCCGCGACTGAGTCCGTACCTGGCGGGCTTGCTGGGCATGTACTGGCGGAAGAGAGCATCGACTTATTGTGCGATGCTATCGAGTGTCGTCAAAACGGAGAATGAGAAGGAGGAAGGGAAAGGACTCCGGGGAGGAACCAGAGTGCAAAGGCGAAATGAGAAGCAGAAAGAGATAAAATAAACAAGGATACCAAAAGAACAATAAAAATTTAAAAACATCCGGGGTGCGCATACGCACACACACACACACATAAGCTTTGTAAACTTCACGGGGGTTGCCGCATACACAGGGTCGAGAGTCCGGGCAACTCCCGTCCGTTTGGAAGGCTTTTGAGCAGCAAGCGCCCGGCTGGATGAACAGCAGCAGCAGCAGCAGCAGCAGCAGCGGCGGAGAAACCAAACTCTGGTCAGGTGGCCACAGCGCCACATTATGTAGCAGTACAGCGTCCGTGGGAGGGCTGCGCGCAAGCTATCCGACCACTCTATCCGACCACTCTGTGAAGACAACCCGCTGCCGCTGCTGCTGCTGCTGCTACTGCTTGCGCTGCTGCTGTTCCAGCCGCGCCGGATGGTCGGAGGCCCCGCCCGATGGCCAGCGAGTTCCCAGAGGCGGGGACCGACACTCACCTCGAAGGGAACCAGCTGCTTTCGTCCACAGTCCGGACGGGCCGGGTTGTAGAAGGGAGGAGCCGCCCGCGCAAGCGTCCACGTCTCCGTTATGGCCGCCAGTTTGTCGAAGTCGTCTGGGGCCTCTCGTCTACGTGATGCGTCCGAATGCGCAGCAGTCGCGAGCGCGTGGAATCGCTTCAGCGCGACATTGTGAAGCGGAAATGGCCCTACCGGCTCTCCTCGTGCCACAGGTTCTCCAGGGCCTCGTTTGGGACCTGTACACTCCGGCGAGGCAGCAGCCGAGGTAGGCCGCTCCGTCGCGTCCGTCATTTTCCAGTCGTTAGCCGCATTTCCTGGGGCCCTCGAGGTTACGTGGCGGTCACAGCGATCTCTAGTATGGCGCCACGTGACCAACAGGTCGAGCGTGGAAGTATGTCACCGGGCCGTGTCGTTCGCGTGCCTCGGTGGGTCCGGGGCTCTCTGGAGCCTGTTGTTGCTCCTGCGTTCGCCCGTCTTGGTCATGTTATTTGTCGTTCATCGTCCAGTTGTTGGTCCCTCTTCCTCCTCTTACGGTATTGGCGGCGTGGCGAGTCGGCGTCCGGGGATGTCGTCGTCGAGGACCATTCTATTTCACCGTTTTGGAACCACGAACCTTTCGCTCTCCTCCCTCGTCCTGCTCATCCTGCTCCCCGTCCTGCTCCTCCTCGTCTTGGCCCTCTTTGTCTTTGTCTTGTTGTTGTTGTTGTTGTTGTTGTTGTTGTTGTTCTTCTTCTTCTTCTTCTTCTTCTTCTTCTTCTTGTTGTTCTTCTTCTTGTTCTTCTTCTTCTTCCCTTTGCCTTACACCCTCTTGGGCTGCTGCTGCCATGTCTTCTCCCTACGTTCTTGTCCTCGTTAGTCTCACCGGTTGTCAGTGGCGTCGTAGTCCCTCTTCTCCAGCGTGCGTGGCGACGGCCAGCGGCAGTCGCTTTTCTCCGTGGCAGTCTTTTTTTTCCGTCAGCCGCGGCGTGTTTGTCTCTATGCGTCTTCTGGCGCACCCCGCCCGGATGACCATTACGTCTTCCTCGGCAGAGTCGCTGTGGTCATCATCATCATTTCTTTCTTCTTCTTCTTCTTCTTCTTCTTCTTCTTCTTCTTCTTCTTCTTCTTCCTCTTTTGTGTTTTCTTCTTCCATCTCTTCCGCTAGGGGACATTGCGTGCCTACTTAGCGTGCCTCACGTGCTATCGTGTTACCGCGTACTTTCCGGCGTGCAGCCGTGCTACCGCATTGCCTCGGCGCATCCGCACAAACCGCCGTGCTGGCGTGCCGCGCTTGCCTCTTGTTCAGCGTGTTTGAGAAATTATGCAGCTCAAATTTAGAGTACACCGGGCGGACCGTACGCGGCGTCACAACCGGCCGCTGAACAAAAGTACAAAGAGTACAAAAGGTCAAAGAAGAAGAAGAAGCAAAGAGACAAAACAAGAAGGCGGATGTGAACAGTGTGTATTATAATAAAGTGTTTTAGTAGGGACGGGGATGAGGTTTGTCTCTTTCCCCCTTTTCTCCCTTACCATTTCTGTGTTACTACTACCGAGCCAGGCGGGGTCCCCTGAATACTACCGGAATAAAGATGCGTTATGGGTCAGAAGACCGAAGGCCAGGGCAGCGGTAGCAGAGAAATACCACGGAATAACGTGTGGGTCAGAAAGACCGAAGGGCCAGAACAGCGGTAGCAGAGAAATACCACGGAATAGGGTATGGGTCAGAAAGACCGAAGGCCAGAGCGGTAGCAGAGAAATACCGCGAAGAATACGTGTGGTCAGAAGACCGAAGGCCAGAGCAGCGGTAGCAAGAAATACCGCGATAGCGTTGTGGGTCAGAAGACCGAGCAGAGCAACGGTAGCAGAAATACCGCGGAATAGCGTTAGTGGGTCAGAAAGACCGAAGGCCAGAACGCGGTAGCAGAGAAATACCGCGAATAGCGTGTGGGTCAGAAAGACCGAAGGCCAGGGACGCGGTAGCAGAGAAATACCACAGAATAACGTGTGGGTCAGAAGAAGACCGAAGGCCAGAACAGCGGTAGCAGAGAAATACCGCGAATAGCGTGTGGGTCAGAAGACCGAAGGCCAGAACGCGGTAGAGAGAAATACCGGAATAGCGTTATGGGTCAGAAAGACCGAAAGGCAGAGCAGCGGTACGCAGAAATACCACGGAATAACGTGTGGGTCAGAAAGACCGAAGGCCAGAACGCCGGTAGCGAAATACCACGGAATAGCGTGTGGGTCAGAAGACCGAAGGCCAAAGAACAGCGGTAGCAGAAATACCACGGAATAACGTGTGGGTCAGAAAGACCGAAGGCCAGGACGGCGGTAGCAGAAATACCGCGAATAGCGTGTGGGTCAGAAAGACCGAAGGCCAGAGCAGCGGTAGCGAGAAATACCACGGAATAGCGTTGTGGGTCAAGAAAGACCGAAGGCCAGAGACGCGGTAGCGAGAAATACCACGGAATAACGTGTGGGTCAGAAAGCCGAAGGCCAGAACCGCGGTAGCAGAGAAATACCGCGAATAGCGTGTGGGTCAGAAAGACCGAAGGCCAGACGCGGTAGCAGAGAAATACCACGGAATAGCGTGTGGGTCAAAGAAGACCGAAGGCCAGACGCGGTAGCAGAAATACCGGAATAGCGTGTGGGTCAGAAAGACCGAAGGCCAGAACGCGGTAGCAAGAAATACCACCGGAATACGTGTGGGTCAGAAAGACCGAAAGGCCAGAACAGCGGTAGCAGAAATACCGGAATAACGTTGGGTCAAAAGACCGAAGGCAAGGCGCGGTAGGCAGAAATACCGGAATAGCGTGTGGGTAAGAAATAAAAATACACAAATCTGATCGAAGCGAAAGCAAGCAGCGGTAGCCAGAAATACCGCAGATAGCAGTAATGGAGTCAAAGACCCGAAGGCCAGCAGCGGTAGCAATACCCGGAATGCGATGTGGGTCAAAGACGAAGAGACGAGCATGATAGCAGACCAGGGATATAGGAAAGAGAAGGAATGTTTAGGTTGATGGGATGGAAGTCAAAGACCGAAGGCCAGAACGACGGTAGCAAGAAACCACGGAATAACGTGTAGGTCAAAGAACCGAAGCGAGAACAATGATACAAAGATTAATGGTCGAAAGACCGAAACCGAGATAACGGAATAACGTGTGGGTCAAAGACCGAAAGGCCAACCAGGGTGATAGCGAGAAACAGATGCCGTATAGTCGAACGAAAGGCCAGAAGATAACAGGCGGTCAGAAAGGAACGGAGAACCAGCAGTAGTAGACAGGACCCAGATAATAGGTCAAAGACGAAGACCAGAACAGGAAGGCTTCGAGATAGGTCAAAGACAAACCAGGGCATCTTTCATCGTGGTCAACAGAAAGGACCGAGCATACAGCAGTAGGAAACACGCTGGAATCGGGAAAACCAAGGGCAAAGGTAAACAGGGCTATGTAGGTAAAACCAAGAAAACCAGCGTAACCCACGAGGGCAAAACCAGACAATACGATGTAGGTCAAAGAAGACCAAAGGGAAACGGCTTCGGTGCGATGTCGGAAAGGCAAACACGTAACGGAATAAGGAAAACGGAAGGCGCACATCGCCAACGGAAATTAGGGTCAAGAACCAGCAGAACACGGTAGCAAATACGGAATCGCAGTAATGGGTCAGAACGAAGACCAGAACGGTAACAAAACAGACACGGTAATTAAGGTCAGAAGACGAAGCCAGAACAGTAAATACCAGAAATAACGGTATGGTGGGGATCGGAGTATAGGCAGAACGAAGAGAACGTAGACAGAAATACAGATGCGATGTGGGTCAGAAGCGAAGCAGACCGCAGAAAACAGGTCACGGTTTAGGTCAGAAACGAAGCCAGGCTTCAGTTGGTCAGAAGCAAAGGTCAGCAGAACCACGGTAGCGAAATACCAGATGCAATAATGGGTCAGAACCGAAGGCCAGAACCAGCGGTAACGAAACGATGGGTCAGGCAGAACATATGGGTCAAGAGCATGGACGAAATACCACAGATGTGGGTCGAAAGACGAAGGCCGAACCGCAGCAGAAAGGTCAGATGTGGGTCAGAACGAGGCAGACACGGAAACAAGGAAAGAGGAACGGTGTGGGTCGAGACCGCGACGAAACCCGCAGGACGCTTAAGGTAGAAAGAAGGTGCACAGCAGCAGAAAACCCGGACACGATAAGAAAAAAGAAGGTCAGAAGACCGAAGAAATTAGGTAACGAGAAATACAAGAAAGGGTGGGTAACCGAAACCAGCACGCACAGAAACACGGTAAGTGGGTCAAAGACAAAGGAAGAGAAAAAAAGAGCCAGGCCAGCGGTAAGAAGAAATACCGAATAGCGATTTAGGTCAGAAACCGAAGGCCAGAACAACGGTAGCAAAATACCACAAGATAGCGTAGTGGGTCAGAAGACCGAAGACCAGAGCGTATTAGCAGAAATACCACAGATACCGTATGGGTCAGAAGACCGAAGGCCAGAGCCGCGGTAGCAAAATACCGCGGATAAGGTGTGGGTCAGAAAGACCGAAAGGCCAAGGCAGCGGTAGCGAGAAATACCCGGAATAGCGTGTGGGTCGAAGCCCAAGCCAAGACGGTAGCAGAGAATACACGAAATAGCGTGTGGGGTCAGAAGAAAGACCGAAGGCCAGACGGTAGCAGAAATACCCGGAATAACGTGTGGGTCAGAAAGACCGAAGGCCAGAACGGTAGCAGAGAAATACCAGATAGCGTGTGGGTCAGAAAGACCGAAGGCGCCACGGTAGCAGAAATACCACGGATACGTGTGGGTCAGAAGACCGAAGCCAGAGCAGCGGTAGCAGAAATACCACGAATAGCGTGTGGGTCGAAAGACCGAAGCCAGAACAGCGGGGTAGCAGAAAATACCACGAATAGCATTATTGGGTCAGAAGAACCGAAGGCCAGAACAGCGGTAGAAGAGAAATACCACGAGGAATAGCAGTGGGTCAGAAGACCGAAGGCCAGAACGCCGGTAGCAGAAATACCACGAATAGCGATGTGGGTCAGAAAGACCGAAGGCAGGACACGGTAGCGAGAAATCCCGGAATAACGTGTGGGTCAGAAGACGAAGGCCAGAACGGGCAGAAATACCCGCGAATAGCGTGTGGGTCAGAAGACCGAAGGCCAGAACGTGGTAGCGAGAATCCCGCGGAATAGCGTGTGGGTCAGAAAGACCGAGAAGGCCAGGACGCCGGTAGCAGAGAAATACCACGAATAAGCGTGTGGGTCAGAAAAGACCGAAGGCCAGAGCAGCGGTAGCAGAAATACCACGGAATAACGTGTGGGTCAAGAAAGACGAAGGCCAGGCAGCGGTAGCAGAGAAATACCACGAATAGCGTGTGGGTCAGAAGACGAAGGCCGAACGCGGTAGCAGAGAAATACCACGGAATAGCGTGTGGGTCAAGAGACCAGAAGGCCAAGAACACCGGTAGCAGAAATACGAGAATAGCGGTGTGGGTCAGAGAGAGACGAAGGCCAGAGAGCACGGTAGCGAAATACCACGGAATCGCGTGTGGGTCAGAAAGACCGAAAGGCCAGAACGCGGTAGCGAGAAATACCACGAAGGTAGCGATGTGGGTCAGAAAGACCGAAGGCCAGAGGAGGTAGCGAGAAATACCCACAGAATAGCGATGTGGGTCAGAAGAAAGACCCGAGAAGAAGGCCAAGAGCAGCGGTAGCAAGAAAATACCACGGAATAGCGTGTGGGTCAGAAAGACCGAAGGCCAGAACAGCGGTAGCGAAATACCACGGAATAGCGTGGTGGGTCGAAAAGACGAAGCCAGGACAGCGGTATAGAAATACCGCGAATAGCGTGTGGGTCAGAAAAGACCGAAGGGCCAAGAACAGCGGTAGCAGAAAATACCCGCGGAATAGCGTGTGGGTCAGAGAAAGACCGAAGACAGGCAACGGTAGCAGAGAAATACCACGGAAAGCGGTGTGGGTCAGAAAGACCGAAGCGCAGCGCCAGGCCAATGCAAAAAAGTCTGGAAAATAAACTGAGCGGGTCCTTCTGACCCAAGGACAACTACAAGGGTTAAAGCACAATCAGATTATCCACGGTACCATGATGATCCTCTGTAGATGAGATTGAAATCATGTGTAGAAAGAATTCGGAAAAAATAGTTAAGTAACCAGTAGGCGGAACATAATGATCTATTTCAAGAGACATGGGCTCAAAAGTATACAACTGTAAACATAAAATGTGTTCAGCCATTCCACAGAAATGGATTCGCTGCAACATCGCGACATCCATTATCCGGACAAATGACTGGACAACAAATGACTGAAGTTACTGATATCTTGAAAGCTAACAATACAATTACCTACTAAGAGTAAATATACTGATATAAATGAGATAGTAATGTAGAATGCAATGGCGTTATTGAGTAGTAAGAATTCATCTTTGCATACACACCAATACAAAAACTTAACAAGAAGCCATACACGGTCGCTTACAAGGGTGTACTGACCGGTGACTTTACACTCAGGACTGTTTCTGTACTACCATTTTAACCCTGAAAATCCATTTCAGCAATGCGTAACGCGGG
>NC_053130.1:29982309-30064809 GCF_010015445.1 Perca fluviatilis | reverse complement strand
CAGCACGAGGCAATTATACCGCCTACGTCAGGGCTGAAGTGCGCATGTCCTTGTTGCTGGGCGGAGTTAAGGCGGGGAGTTAACCGTTTATATACTGTCTATGGAGTTAATTCCCCATGGAGCCAGCCTCAAGTGGCCATTCGAGGAACTGCACTTTTGGCACAGGAGGGTGCCACTTGGTTTTAACAACTATTATATCAGCCTTTTCCCCTCTTTAAATAAAAGTAGGATATTTCTGACATTCTACGCGTTTATGAAATGTACGAATATAGTCTTTATAACAAAATCAGAAATAGCAGTAGGCTAGGCTATACTTTACAGTTACACTGCAACAATTTAACAAGACTAGCCTATTTTAGGCTATACTATCCTATTTTAATTGGTATTTTTCTCGGGTGTAGGCTATAGGCCTACTTTAAATAGCCTAGTGGAGAAATAGGCCCTACCTGCTGTTAAGAAAAACGTTTAAACTGTCATGCACTAGGCTATGAAGGGAAGAGAAAAAAAGAGATATGGTGACAAAGAAAGCTGCTCTCACTTTCACTTCCTCGTCAGGTTGTTTGACGGGTATCGGCCTAGGCTATAGCCTACTACTTCCTCCTTCTAGCTGGTAGTTTGTGTGTGTGTGAGACAGTCATGAAGGACGGTAGCAGAACAGAAGAACAGGCGAAGGTTTCCCGCCAGGAGCTCTATGAGGATTATGTGAACTATCTCCAGCTGTGTCCAGAGGTTCGGCCGTGCCGCGACGCCTGTCTGCTGAAGAAGGCGGCTCAGTATCTTCTGACGGAACCAGAACCCAGAGGGTCTTTCACAGTGTTCCCTTTCTACCAGGCTGTACGGCATGATTGTAAATCTCTGACCACAGACTGCAGAGAACATCTGTCTGCTTTTATCAAAGCCACCGAACTGCTGGAAACTCTCTGCGTCAATCTATTCCTTCAACCTTGGAAGAAGGAAATCAAGACACTTAAGGTAGATTTCTTTCTTTCTTTCTTTCTTTCTTTCTTTCTTTCTTTCTTTCTTCTGCCACTCCTTTTCAGGTAACCTAGTTAATTAGGCTATGTCATGCCATGTCTGGAATTCAAAAGACATGTGCTGCATTTTTTGTGTCTAAGTGACTATTGGGAACACATTTTTTTGAAATAAGTCCAGTATTGAGCAAGACCGCTCCAGCCGGCAGCCGCAATACAGGCTGCAATGTAGCTAAACACTCAGGGCATGTGCACCTTTAATTTCCATTCACTAAATGTGCTGTTTTTTGCACTGACAGGCTCAGATTATTATTCTGACATTATGAAAAGGATCCCTACAGAGGTCCACCTCTTTGTTAAAAAGTAAAATCCTTTTTGTTTAACCAGAAACAGAACTCACCAGACTCCATTTAAATAAGCAATACTATAAGCGTTTAGGCCAGCATATTACCACAAGTAAATTGGTAAATTAAGGGTTTATTTCAACCAAACCAGAGTGGTGATTGTTGTTTCGGTGGACTTTGAATGAAGGGATCCTTCCATAATGCTGTCAGGGTCTGTGTATGTTTTGGTCATTCGATTTTCATTTCATAAACATGTATTAAAAAACTATTTGATTATTAGATTATTATTATTACTATTATTTGATTTTCGTTTTAAAATTGAAATACAAGGCGTTTTTTCCTTTTCCTTGTCAAAAGCGAATGTGAAAATTTTAAACATGCTTCAATTTTCATTTCCTATTTCATATAACAAAAAATGACATCACTAGAAAACAGAAATGAAAAAAATACCAGTTTTTTTCATATTCTGAGACCGGATGCTGCATTTCCAAGGCAGTAGCACGTTCTCTTAATACATCCATGAGTAGTACCGGTGTAGCCTACCAGTTTTGCTTTAACCCAGGCTGCAGTTGAGGGAAACTGTAGCCTAACTTCCTGAGCGACTGATCTTTTTTTTTTTTTACCGCTTTACATAAATATGGCATCATGAAATACATAAATGAGGCAATATATATAAACATATTCATTAGTCATTATAGTTCAATATATGTTTTACTTTTAATTTATTTCAGGGGACTTTGCAAGTTATATTCAAAGGAAGTTTGGTTATCTCACAGACTCAGACTAAAAGCAACTAGCAAGCCTGCCTGACATCAGTGCATCAATCTGCAAAGAAAAGAAAATATGAATAAAACACGAGCGCGGCAGATTCGTCTGATTCCCAGCTTAGCTAGAGCGGGTAATGCCAGCTCTGCAGACGGACCAGAGTCAGTCAGCACCGGGGAGCGAACATAGAGCGAACCGGGGACCCAGATCTTGCTAGCTGCAACGGCAGCAGCGAACAATATAACATTAGACCCAGTACCGGAGGTCTGATCCCCATGATCTGATCCCGAACCGCCGGTGATTTTCTGCCAGATCAGCAAGCTTAACGGCAGCAACAGAAAGTTTGCTGGGACCAGACTTTGGCGCTGTACGGTAACGTTAATGTAACAGTAACGTTACAGCCGTGAACTGAAAGTCAAGTCCTCAGCTGGTTTGACTCTCTTCGGAAGAAGTTGTCTGCGGCGGGTAGAGACAGAGAGTCAGAGAGAGAGGGTAATAAATAAATGTGACATTATGAAATAAAAGTCCCTCCAAGCATTATCAAGAGTATAGGTTTCCAAAGTAATTTTAGCCTGGGCTGAAACAGGCTGTGGTATCCTACACTGGCGCTGTTGTATTAGAAATGACAACATCCGGTCTCTGAATATGAAAAAACAGGCCTTTTTTCATTTCTATTTTCAAGTGATTTTTATTTTGTTATATGAAATAGAAAAAGAAAATCAAAGCATATTTTAAATTTCTCCCATCCCCTTTTGAGACCATGAAAAGGAAAAAACGCCTTTTATTTCAATTTCAAATTTTGTATTTTAAAACAAAAATCAAATAACCATTCGTTTTTTGTTTTTTAATACATGTTTATGAAATGAAAATCGAATGACCAAAATATACACTAACCTGTCAGACACTTCATATTTAAATGTCTATTGTTTTTTACCTGTTTTACCCAGTCCTATGAAAGTTTCCAAAACAAACAGAAATAGGATCTTCATGTTCCATCAACTTATCAAATGTTACTGTAATGGATGAAGTGTTATGAAACAAATGCTCCATCCAGCAGACACAGACACAGACAAAGCTTTCATCTTTGTTTATACCCCAACCTGGCAAAATACCATCTCATTTCAACACTGTTTTTTCATGTCTAAAACGGTCTTTATCACAGTGAGTGTCTGCACGTCCAGGTAACAGCACACATAACAAACTGGATTACAGTATGGAGGTATTAGGCAGCATGGAGGGAATTGTTTGTCCATGACACTCTCATAGACTTCTAACGACTTCCAGAGCAGGACAGTGGTCTGTCTGCACTGAAATACTGCTGTTTGTACCAGGTCTGTGTGAATACTCAATTCTGATTGGTTGCAGGCCACAATGCATGAACATTGCCATCATACATGTAAAGATATGCCACGTTTCATTAAAAAAATACTTAAGGATTTAAGGATTCAAAGATAATATTGTACCCAAGACCTCCTCTCTTCAGACAATAAAAAACAGACACTTACAACAAGACTCACCAGTTAAATAAGAATCCTTCATTCTCCCGATGGTTTTAAAGCTACAGTCCTTGATTTTGTCATAGTGCCAAAGCATCACTGTTACAGAGAATTCTCCTCTAAGGACCATACAAATCCCGGAGTCTTATGCATGATGTATAATAGTGTAATTGGATATTTTAACACATGCCAGTTGTCGAGTATATATGCATGTGTGTGTGTGTGTGTGTGTGTGTGTGTGTCTGTGTCTTGACTAATATGTTGGACTGATTGACTGACTGACATCTAGATAGCAGCTATGGCAATAACTTGCTGAAATCCATTATTTAAGCTAGAGATGTTATAGTGTTTAATTGCCATATGCTCTCAAATTGCCAATAACTGGAAGATCTAATAACTCCCAAAATGATAAACTTTTGAAACTAATTTTGTAAAGTCTCCTTTTGTAGATGGTTATTTTCAATGAAACTCCTGTAATGATTGCAGATTCACTTATGAGTTGTTCCAGTTCCTGTTTATGTGCAGGATGTTGTTGAATGAGGAAGCGCCTGAAAGTCTAGAGTGATTTTAACAATGTGACACTGACACAAAGATAGTTAGGAGTTTAGAAAACTACAATTTTAAATCCAAAATGTCTGACAGTGCCAGGCCAAAAGTTTCACTTGTACAAGTAAAGCCTTACTGATAAGTTGGCCGCTGATGTCAGCTGACATTAGCTTATAACAGATGCCTGTATCGTCTATATGTATGTATGTATATATATGTGTGTGTGTGTGTGTGTGTGTGTGTGTGTGTGTGTGTGTGTGTGTATATATATATATATGTGTGTGTATATATATATATATGTGTATGTATATATATATATATATATAATAGTGTATATAGACTATATATATATATATATGTATATATATATATACACAGTATATATATATATATATACAGTATATATATATATATATATATATATATATATATATATATATATATATATATATATATATATATATATATATTCCAGAACTGCCTTAATTCTTCGTGGCATTGATTCAACAAGGTGCTGGAAGCATTCTTTAGAAATGTTGGCCCATATTGATAGGAGTTGATGGAGATTTGTAGGATGCACATCCAGGGCACAATGCTCCCGTTCCACCACATCCCATGATGTTCTGTTGGGTCAGATCTGGTGACTGTGAGTACAGTGAACTCATTGTCATGTTCAAGAAACCAATTTGAAATGATTGGAGCTTTGTGACATGGTGCATTATCCTGCTGAAAGTAGCCATCAGAGGATGGGCACATGGTGGTCATAAAGGGATAGACATTGTCAGAAACAATGCTCAGGTAGGCTGTGGCATTTAAACGATGCCCAGTTGGTACTAAGGGGCCTAAAGTGTGCCAAGAAAACATTCCCCACGCCATTACACCACCATCACCAGCCTGCCTAGTGGTAACAAGGCATGACGGATCCATGTTCTTATTACGCCAAATTCTGACTTTCCAGTCTTCAACTGTCCAATTTTGGTGAGCTTGTGCAAATTGTCGCCTCATTTTCCTATTTTTAGTGGAGATGAGTGGTACCCAGTGGGGTCTTCTGCTAGTGTAGCCCATCCACCTCAAGGTTGTGCGTGTTGTGGCTTCACAAATGCTTTGCTGCATACCTCGGATGTAACAAGTGGTTATTTGAGTCAAAGTTGATCTTCTATCAGCTGGAATCAGTCAGCCCATTCTCCTCTGACGTCTAGCATCAACAAGGCATTTTCGCCCCCCCATGGCTGCAGCATCTTGGATGTTTTTCCTTTTGCAGACCATTCTTTGTAAACCCTAGAAATGGTTGTGGGTGAGAATCCCAGTAACTGAGCAGATTGTGAAATACTCAGACCAGCCTGTCTGGCACCAACAACCATGCCACACTCAAAGTTGCTTAGATCACCTTTCTTTCCCATTCTGACATTCAGTTTGGAGTTCAGGAGATTGTCTAGACCTGGGCGACACCCCTAAATGCATTGAAGCAGCTGCCATGTGATTGGTTGACAGGTGTTCCTAATAATCCTCTAGGTCAGTGTGTATGTATGTATGTATGTATGTATGTATATATATATATATATATATGCCTCATCATCTACCTTTGCCCTGAATGTGTTCATGAAATGTGTATGAAATTGTAGTGATGGCGAACTGAAGCTTTCTGAAGCAGTGAAGCTTTCAAGCCAATTGTTTCGAAAAAAGGTTCACTACTCGAAGCTTCAGAACTCTATGAGGACATCTGGTGGTGAAGTTAGGGATAGCATTGTGTCACAAACTGTTTCACAGTTATTAGCCATGAATGTCTTTAGAGTAGGCTAAGCCCGACCCAACCCGAGCCCATGCGCGTTGTGTCCAACCCGACACTTTTTTCAAACGCGGTCCGTTATAACTGACGTTCTCATACAATTCAGTTATTTGAACTGCAGACATCTGTTTAAAATGATCTTAATGAATAATGCAACAAGGACTAAGAATGTAAACTGCGCTGTTTGTTTATTCAGAACGGAACGGATCGCAAATGGATCTGAATGAAGAAACGTAAAAAAAAAAGAAGTATTTCTCTGTGAGGGCTTGCCTGGCATCACGCTTGGAGAAGTAACAAATGAGGACGTTGAAGGCTGACTATCATCTTTTCTGCCACGGCGAGCCTGCTTCATGTGTCTGTTCATCATCCAAGTCCCCGTTTTATTTGCTGTTATAGGCGACAGCGTGCCGGACTTAATGCACTCAACAAAGCCGACACGTAGGCCTATGGTCACTGCCCACGACTTGTTTAAAATGGTTCCATACCTCCGACTTTCCTCCAAACTTGCTCAAAGGTAATTCTCCTATTTCTGATTATAACATAGCTTTCTCCCCACCCAATTAGGCTATAGTAAAAAACACAAAAGCTTGATCAAGGGCCCGGCCCGGCTCGGCCCAGGATAGTGGCGGAAAATAACGGGCGGGCTCGGGCAGAGAATCTAAACTCTAGGCGTACGTATGTGTGACCTTGCATAAATAAAAATGTAATTGCCTTCTCCGCCAAAAAAAAAAAGAACTATAAAGTTAGGATTTTGGTTGTGAACTGTCTTGTGTTTGAAAACAAATATATCAATTTGGTAGGGAAATGAATGAAGAACACATTGCACATTGCACACACATTTCTGTGATTAGGCCTACTGTAGCCTAGAGCAACATTGTCTCCTCAGCCAAATAGGTGAGATAGGCAGTGCAGAAGGTGCTCTAAACTCTCTTTTATAAACTCTCTATAAACTAGGCTACTCGCTATGAACTTTCTACTGGCTATACACTTTCTTACAGGCTATAATAATCTCTCTGTTCACTAACTCTCCCGACTCTGTTGACTGTCCTACTGCAACAAACCCAGCCCCGTGTCGCGCTGCTCACGTAGCTTTTGAATTCAACTTCGAAGCAGTCAGGTGGGTGTGTGTGAAACGAAGCTTCGGACGTCACTGGTCACGTGATTATCCCAAAACGAATCAAGCTCCGATACAAAGCTTCATTCCAAATTGGTTCATGTTTTCGATACATGCCTCGAAGCAGGAGGTTCACGGGTAACATCACTATGAAATTGTGCCTGCCTTCGTACATTCTTGCCAATGTACCATGGCGATGCTCAACTCCAGAGAGAGAGAGAGAGAGAGAGAGAGAGAGAGAGAGAGAGAGAGAGAGAAAATATTACCGGTGTCCCTAAATAACCTCCGCCCTTCACAGGGCCATGACGTCACACCCATTACATATAAAATGTCCAACTCACTACATATCTTGGTCACAATTGTTTAATGACCAAACTTAAAAGATCCTTAACAAAGGCCGTTTCTTTATTTAGTGATTCATTAAATCTATTTTTGTTTCTCTGTGTCTCTTCAGACTTTTACAGGTCCATTTGTTTACTGTCTCCTGCCAGTTCTCAGCAGTTCTACCATTCAGTCGGTCCTGGCATCTATTGGCTACCTGCCCCATACGGACACTCCACAAAGGTAGGGAACAAGGAGAATAAGAACCAGAATGAGTGACAATAATTTAAACAAGTGATAAGGGCTGTTCTTACAGCTGCTTTAGTGTCTCAATGCCAGGAGAAACATACAGCATACACACATACTTGTAAACAGTGAAATACCTGAACAAAAGTGTTATGTGAGATAGACCTAACATTTCTATGGCTAAACATGTCAAGAAAATGGCAGCTAAGAGATAATACCATAAGCCTCAAGTGTTAATATGTTCCCTCTTAAGTTTGTTTGTGAAAAATTAAAATCTAATTTTAAAATATGTACAAACCCTGGCCTTCATATCCTTGTGAATGTTTTCAATTATATTTTATATTATAAACTTAGCACAAAAAGTAAGGAAATTTGTGTTTGGTAATTATTTCTCTGTGGTAACAATGCTTTTTGGCAATACATCTTATACGGTTGGAAAGCCTGTTTAGTTGTCTTTCAAATGGTTCCCCATTTGTAAGGAACATGCATTTGTGGGATGAGCAGAAATGCGGAGTATGTGAAAAAGTTGCCAAATCTTCTCTGCCATTGCCAAACAGGTTATTTTGCTGTTACTATTGACACTTATTTTGAGCTTCTGGTACCCCCACCTGTGAGCATGGGCCCTACTACTACAGCTACAGTTAGTAAGTGTCTGCTCCAAGAATCGGCATGCCGCGTTTGACTGATCTGGATAAGGCCCTTGCGATAGAGCAACTTCAAGCTGGTGTTCCGCAAAACCAAGTTGCAGCATTATTTGGAGTGAGCCCGTTTGAGCTGATGTCAGTAATACGTGCACTGGAACCTGAATATGTGGAGGAACGTTATGTTCAGTGATGGGTCCAGATTTTGCCTATACGGCAGTTGGATGCTCCTGTTTGTGAAATGAAGAAACTGTTAAATTGCCAATATGTCTTGTTTCTTCAAACTTCAATCATCCAATCCACCAAACACCAAACGAGTCAATGGCAGAATAAGCTGTTTGGCATTGGCAGAGAAGATTTGGGAAAGTTTTCATGGGCAAAACCCACATACTCAGCGCTGCTGCTCATTCCAGAAATACATGTTCCTTACAAATGGGGCACCATTTAAAAAGGAACTAAACAGGCTTTCCAACGGTATAAGATTTATTGCCAAAAAGCATTGTTACCACAGAGAAATAATCTACCAAACACAAATTTCCTTACTTTTTGTGTTAAGTTTAGATACACTTATTAATTTTGTTAAGCACCCAATGTTAACACAAAATCTCAAATTCGGAAACTTAACTGAACTGTGTTGAGTTTTAAAATGTCAATAGTTAGTTGGTAGAAAATAGGGGGGAGGGGGGGTTGGTGTTCGCTTACAAAAATCAGGGAGTAAATCATCTGAGGCAAATGGGGAAAGCTACCAACACGTTGGATTCAAACCAGCCTCTGTAATCTGTGAAAGGGGTATTTTTTCTGCTCTTCTCATCACTTTGTCTCGTTCTCCTCAGTTGTCCTCTAACGGTTTGATGTATTTCAGTGAATACAGACTCAGTAAGGATGCTAACCCAGACAGAGCCATGCTGCTGGGCTTTGAGCTGCTGCTCGCCAGGGTGGAATGTTACCATCTCCTGGAGCTCGTGGAGAAGGATCAGGTGGAATCACAGGTAAAATCAGAAACCATCCAACCATGTTTCAGATTTGCCATATTATAATCCAGTCAAACAAATGATTATACCACAGTAAATGATGTAGAGTATTGATTTATTAAAGTCCCTGTGGGAAATTGTGTTTTTATTTTCTTTTTTGTCAATTTTTTTTAATTTTTTAACAAAATACAAAACGCATAACTGGCAACATGGACAAATCCTAGTCAAATGTCTGGATTTACCCTGCCGAGATCTGAGGAGCAGTTAATCATTTTCCTCAATAAATCCACCGGAGTATAAAATTCCAACACAAAGAAAGCGAAAGGTAACGGACTTCCGGCTGAAAAGAGTGACATCCGGCGGAATTTCTGACGGTACTCTACCAATCCCGGAAGTGGAACGTCGTGGATATAGACTAAGAAAAGATGACAGCTACACAACTACAATATTCAAGACCATTCAACAAAATAGACAATAAACCAAATAAAGATATACAAGTCTCTCCCCAGCACAAAGCTTCTTAGGAGCCCTCCAGAAAGTTTAGGTACTTTCCCCATATTCTAGTATATACATCCAATCTGGCAAACTGTTTCTATGACATTTTTTCAAACGCCGCCACCCTAGCCATTATCATGCACACCAGGAAATGGACCGACAAATGCTCAACTCAGGTAAGTAGAAGATGAATGGTTTTATCAAAGCACTAATAAAACTTACAGGCAACAGTGTCCAAGTAACGACAGGCAAAGGGAAAACCCGAAAAACAAGCAGTAGACTCAGGAACACTGGAAACAGGGAAAAACGCTGGAGGCTGCACACAAGGAAAACAGACGATCAAAACACAGGAGAAAGGGTAAGACTGAACTTAAATACACAAGTGGTGCAACACATAGGGGCAGGGACAGGTAATCACACACAAAAAAGGAAAGAGAGGAAAAACAAAGGAAAGGGTGTCAAACTGTAACCCAGTTTTTCACCAAGAAAGGTGGGTAGTAGTCTGTGAGTGGTATTAACCTGTTGGCTTAATGGCCATAGTGAAATAAGCTAGCTAGCTACAGACTAGTGTTAGCCTACATTTAATCACCATTTAATCAGTGCAGGGAAACGTTTAGCAAGATATTCATATTAAATCATTGTCCCTGCCCCTTTTAGCAGACTTAACAACAGATGAGTCAGCAGCACCCCAGTCTCCCCCTAACGGTGCCCCTCCCTGTCCCAGTGAAGAAGGTGAGCAACATTGTGGTCAATGAGATGCCAGTTAGCCACATTGCAGGGAGTCTGTGGGGATTTCTCTGTCTCTCTTGCTCTTTTTACAATTACAAAAAAAGAAAATGAAATATTTGTTAATGACAAAAATTCAAACACATTAATAACAATTATTTTATCACATAATGATCATTATGAAATAAAATTAAACAAAAAATGTCTGTACTGGATGCTGGACAGTTGTAAACAGTGAGTAGCTTACCTGAGCCTGCATGTAAGATACAGACAATATTAAAATAATCCAGTTTGATACGTTCATTTAGATTGAATTATGGAATGACATCTATAGATACAGACTTTATTATTCCCATCATGAAGGACAAGTTATTTGAGAAGCTTGCACACACACACACACACACACACACAAACACACAAACACAAAAAAATCTATCGTATCTAATGTATGTAATCAAGTGGTGGTGATACAGAACTAGGTAATTTGGGTCAATGTTCTGTAGTGTTAGTGTTATTTATTAGTATATGGCAATCTTGCATCAAATAGTGAACTACATACTAGACTTGCATGCAGGGGTTAAATTGGGCCGGGGCTCTCCGGGGCTCAGCCCCGGCACATAAGCCTACTCGTGTCCGGATGTGCCTGCTTGCAGTCTAAATATGTCACAAAAAATATGATGAAAGTGATGCTTTTGAAAACATGATATTTCTGACAATAAATGAAAGATGTTTGAAATGGCATGTCTATTTTGTCCCTAATGCCCTAATACCTGATGATACTACAACAATGCAAAATATAGACTCTTAACCTTGCAGTTTTGCACATATCATGTAAGACTATTTCTCCATTTCTTTGCACAAAACTCTCCAGAAAGTGCCATTTAACGGTTTATTTTTCAATTTTTTTTCCCCCGGACCACCCTAGGGAGAGCCCCCCCACATAACAAAATCCAATTTAACCCCTGCTTGCATGCATGTAAAAATCACCAGCAGCAATATATTGTGCTAGTACTAGTATTGAACTACAAGCAGCAAGACAGTTGCAAGCCTTTAATTAGAGTTATGTAAAGCTTTTGATGGGACAGTTAGGTCCTAGAGATGTGGTGACAACAGCTGCGCAGAGGGGGCCCAATTAGAGTTTTTGTCATGGGGCCCAAAATTCCTGGCGGCGCCCCTGATCACACCATTGACCTATATATTAATGGACCAATAGACCCCGTTGCTCTGGACGGAGACCAGTGAAGGCTATTAGAAGCACTTTTCCGGTGATCTCTTCCTTTACTGCGCAGCCTCCAACTGACAGAGACAACGTAAATGTGACGTGAGCAACGTGTCTGAAAGTTGTAAGTCTTCTAGTAGCTGTGCCAAGAGAAATCTCAATCATTTCCAATCTTACAGAGACGGAGAGTGTAGGTATATGTAAGGAGATAACATAAGCACAGGCTAATTATTGCTAACTAACATGCTAGTTAACATAAGAGTCTTTAAACACTTCAGATTTAAAGTTATTCGCAGTCAAGTGACGTAAAAAAAAATGGCGGTCAGTGGAATGCTAACAAGAGGTGATACCTTTGTAGCAACAAAATGGCGCCATCGGAGGTTCGCGTTCAGAAGCGAAGCTTACCCCCTTGGATCACACAGGCGGGAAGGAGGACAAAGACCAGGAAGTCAACAGATCTGAAATGAGACGGTAAATTTCAAAAATAAAAAAGGAAATGGAAAACTAAACAGAAAACACGAAACAAACTAAAACAAAAACTTGACACAGAGACAAAGACATGACAGCCATCTCTTATGAGCTTATGCCCACTCCTGGATTGACGGCACCCCTTCACTCTTCTGCTATCATTAAACTAGTCTGGACCCAGCTTCTTATGGGCCTATCCATCCCGCTTAGGATTGACCCATCTCCCAGAACAAATAATCTTAGGCTTAATGGAACCTGTGTCCCTGCGATCTGACATAGGTTGTTATTTATCACTTTCCAAAATTCCTGGACCTTATCACAGGACCATGGGACATGAAGTAGTTGGCTGTCCTCTGTCTCACATTTCCAACAATTTGGTGTGTCTTTCAGACCAATTCTAAACAATCTGGAGGGAGTCCATTAGAAGTGATGCTTAATCTTGAACTGAATGAGGCGCACCCTCACATTGCGTGACATAGTTTTAATATTTACAGAAGTAGCATGCATAATAAGGAGACAAAACCAGAATCTTGCAATAAAACAAAATCAAAGGAAGATATATTTTTTGGCTGCAATAAGCGGAATCCATGTAAAGCTGTGACAGACTTTCAGAAAAGGAATACATTTGGATCATAATATTGAATGAGTTTGTGCTTTGAACAATGATTGAGTACATAGTGTGAGCGTGGCTTATTACCATGGAATATGAAAATAACAAAATGATAGTGATACTGCATGTCTCCCTGCTCTCCACCCAACACCTACTGTATATGCAAATGAATGGTAGCCATATAGGACAGGGTCAAAGGTCACAGGAACTCAGTCTCATTTCATGGCTTTGACGTGACAGTTGTGATCTTACACTGCAGGAGTGGCTGGAGGTCCTCCAGAGGAGAGTGGGGCCTACAAAACTGGAGGAACCCACAGACAAGAAGACAACGATAGGCCAAAAGGAAGAGGAGGAGAAGAAGAAGGAAGATAGAAAAGAGGTAAGACAGGTTGACTGTGTCGAGAAAGAGGAGAAAAAGAAATTTAAAGAGCTGCAAGCAAAGCAGTGGGACCAAGGAGAAATAAATAAACAGTTTGGTTTCATGCTGTATTCAACATATGTTTCAACAATAAAAACTTACGGATATGAGAACTGTAATGGAGCAGCTATTTTTCAATATGTTACTCATCATATCAGCAGCATACAATGAGAAACACTATACCGCTTTACCTTTTGAAATCCATTATGATGCAGGTGTATGCTTTAGATCAGATCTGATCAAATGTATAAAAATAATTTTCCAAAATTGTCAAAAGTAATTGACTCATAATCTTAAAGGTCCAATATGTAATATATTTACTGTAATAAATCCAAAAGTGACCCCACTGTGTCATCAGATATTAAGGAAACAAGTTGAAATAAGTTTTTTAAACGAGTCTGGGGAGGAGGTGGCGGAGGAGACGACTCTCTCCAGTATTTTGAATTTGTACTGCAGTAACAATTTTAAACACTAGCTGTCAGTAGTACATATTGCACCTTTAAAACTAAATAATGGAATACATTAATACATGATTGTATTTAAAGTGCTATCAGTAACATCTAAAGTGTTTTTGAGATCAACAGTATCTTTAAATGCACAGCATGTGTGATTGGTTGTTTTCAAATTTGATAAAATTACATCTATCATTTACTAAATTTACCAAACACTTCTAGTTGCATTGTTTTTTTCACACAGTTTAAAGATGTACAAAACTGTCACGAATTGCCGAGGGATTGACAAGGCTTGGATCCAAATGTAATTTATTGACAAAAACTTACAACAAAAAGTGTCCAGAGGTTGGCAGGCAGGAACACTACAAAAATCCAAACAGGCATGAAGACCAGGGGCCTGTTGCACAAAACTAGGGGGATCCTCCCACACCGTGCAGCGGTGGAGAGTTTTAGCGTCAATAATGACGGCACCTGACCAAACGTCCGTATTTTACGAGATGGGAGTGAGAATGTGTTCAAAGCTTCTTAATCATTTTATTTTGATGCTGTCACTTGTCATCTTCAAGCTTGGGAGTGAGAATAAAAAAACATGAATAATAATAATAATAAATTGAATAGGCTACATTGTTTTACAGATATGCTTACAGTGTGTATTGATGTCACTTACTTATTTTTCTAGTTTTTGTCCAGTTCTGTATGATCATTAATTGTAGAAAGATATTTAGAATTAGACATAGCTCATAGAGATTTGTGCATATGGTTGTAAAACATATTCTCGCATTATGAATAAGGGTTTGAAATTAAGCCTAGTCCTTAGGGTAAATTTCCAGAGGAACATTAATTCCCTCTGCTCACTTTTATGTCAAAGTAGGCTAAATAATAATACATTTAATTTATATAATGCTTTACATGGTATGCTAAAAGACACTTTACAGTAAAACCAGCACATTTAGCACATAAAAACAGATACAGCAATAAAACCAACACATAAAATAAGCATATTAAAGCAATTAAAACATACTGTGGTGTTTTGTAAAAGTATTTTAAGTACAAGCCGAGAGACATGTATCCAAGGGGGTAAGCTTATCTTCAGAACTCGAGCCATCTATGGTGCTATTTTGTTGTTACTTGGCCATCACCTCCTGTTAGCATTCCGCTGACCGCCATTTTTTTTTTTACGTCACTTGACTGCGAATAACTTTACATCTGAAGCGTTTAAAGACTCTATTTGTCCATTGTTTATTTCTAAAGAAACACGAAATTAATAAAAAGGCTCCATTACCTCTGTACCCCGCATGCGGGGCCGGTCAGCGGACATTTTTGTAAAAATAGGCTAACGATTGTGTCATAACCAAGTGACTTACTGTCGCACAGTAGAGGAATTACCGTATAGTACAGGAGAAGCTTGCAGGCAGTTTCGACTTACGTTAGCTGTTTAGGTTTAATTACTAATGTTAACTAGCATGTTAGTTAGCAATAATTAGCCTGTGCTTATGTTATCTCCTTACATATACCTACACCAAAGAATTTCTAATATAGGAAGAAGTTCCACTCCCTCGGTACTTCCGGCTTCTGAACTGGTTGCAGTTCCATCAGAAATCCATATAGGGGGCGCTCACAGGCCAGTGCAGAATGAATGGGACTCTATGGAGCTATACCCCTCAAAACCCACTTTTCTCAGGATATAATTTTTTGTCTAGTAATTTGAATGTTGCATTCGAAAGGGGAGGCAAAGAAAATACACACTGCTGGGTGTTTGATTTTTTTAAAGTAGCTTTTCTGTTCTAAAAAGCCTTTTAAAATGTCAATGACGTCATACACATATACGGCCAGAGATACTGCTTTACGGCAAGCTCTGAGTCGCTTCCTTTGTTCTCTCGAGGCATCGACAACACAGCTGACAGGTTAGGCTCTCCCTGTCATTACACATGCTAGAAAGAGGTTTGCTAATGTTTAAAAGACCACGCCGAAATATTCACTCTGACATTCAGGCTCTGCTTCGGATGCCGTCAAGCTGGAGATCCGATCGTAATCAGTCCTTCACTGACCAATCAGCATTCATTAGCAGAATGCTAGCATGTTATGGGCTACAACGACTCAACCTGTAAGAAATCAAAAGGACATAAGTACTCGTTCATTCAACTTTCGACCTATAACCCATGTTGAACTTGCAAAATCTACAATCAAATCTAAGGTTTCTCAACGACAATCGGGCGAAAGAGACACATTTAGCCGTCTAGCTCCATAGAGTCCCATTCATTTTGCACTGGACCGCGATCACCCCCAGTGGAACTCTGGTGGAACTGCAACCAAATCCGGTACAATGGGGCTGGATAGGGAGTGGAACGTAGGGATGGCTGAAGTGAAACTGACGTTCCGAAGCTTTGTCGAGATCCCGAAGCGCAGATGTTTCGAAACACTGATCCGAAGCGCGATTCAAAACACTGATGTCACGTGACTACGGCTAAATGAAACACCGGAGTGTTTCACTAGTGTTTCAACAGGTGGCATGGTCCGCCAAATCAGCGTTTGATTGACAGGGTCGGGAACACACATCGCACATCAGTATAAAAGTGAAGTCAACGCACCTTGACCTCGGTGGTTTTTGTGAGATGAGTTTGATTTTGAGATAGCGGATATTTGGTGATATAGTGACATTCAAAGTGCGAGTTGTTTAGTTATATTTAGGCTTACATTTAAATTTTACACATTGACTGATAGAGTGAGACAGACATATAGACCTACATACAGTGACACATTAATAGATAGATAGATAGATAGATAGATAGATAGAAGTAGATAGATAGATAGATAGATAGATAGATAGATAGATAGATAGATAGATAGATAGGGACAGTTTATGGGAACGTTTTAATGATCGTATCTGTAAAACCCAGATTATACATAATGCTACAGCTGATGCCACAGTGGAAGTGAAAAAATACCTCCACTCTGCGTTTTTGCCCAGAACTCATGATCCCCTAACTTACTGGAAAGAGAGAGCAGTAATCTTTCCTCATTTGTATGTCCTTGCTAAAAAATATCTTTGCATGCCAGCAACAAGTGTCCCTTGTGAGAGGATCTTTTCTAAGGCTGGAGAAATTATCTGTAAAACACGAAGTAGGCTAAGTCCTTCCACAGCAGAGAAATAAATATTTTTGAATGAAAATCTATAAAAAGAGTAGAGATATTGGGCGTTTACTTTTATTAATATTCATTTTTTATGACCAAAATAGCATTATGCACAGTGAGGAGTCTGCAAGCCTTACAAGCTTCACATATTAGAAAAATAATACAATACAATAATACATTTTTTATTTTTTTAATGGCTCGTTATCAAGGTTGTTTCAGATCACCACCTGCCAGTGACCACTAGGTGTCATCGTTGAGACGGGTGTCAGATTGTTTCGAAGCCTCGACACAATATGACACATTTGCTTCAACTGTTTCATTGTTTCACGAAGCCTCGATCTGCCCACCACTAGTGGAATGGCTTTCCGTAGATCGGCTTTGCCTACACTCTCCGTCTCTGTAAGATTGGTCAGTTGGAGGCTGCGCAGTAAAGCTGGCCATCACCGGAAAAGTGCTTCTAATAGCCGTCACTGGTCTCCGTCCAGAGCAACGGGGTCTATTGGTCCATTTTATATATGTCAATGCATGTATCACACCACTTTCCACTTTATTCTTCTTCTTCTCTGCACATACCTTTTTTTACACCAGTATCCTCACGGTGCACTCTAGTGCCCCTAATGTTCACTTACAGTATTAACAGGACACAACATTTCCCCTTTTCTTAAAGGAATTAGTCACTTAAACATGGTACCCTCAACCTCTGTAAAATAACCATTTCATTAATGATAGTACCAGGAAACCTAAATTGGACATGAAATTAGGTTATTCTTGTCTTAGCTAGTATAACTCAGACTTCAAAACAGTATGGCATTTTCCACATAACAGAACAGTATATATATATATATATTTTTTTTTTTTTCACATAAAACAGTATGAATATTTTTTTTCTTTCAATTTGCACAGTTCACACATTGATCCTGTATCATATTCATCTCTCAAAGTCGGTTAACCACTGAGGTGGGTTTCTGACTCTGGTGGTGCATCTAGGGCCTGGTTCTTGACCAACATGCACATTTTCGGTCACAGTGAGTCCATCCAGTGTAGTCTCATTGTTCTCGCTCATGCAAGCTAGAGCCTCCTTAGGGAAACGCACCAGCTTTGAGGCATTCCATTTCCGACCATCACTGAGAAGTCGGTCCGCCTTCTTTATGACTGTCAGAGGTTCTGTGTATTTGGATGACCCCTTGTAGACATGATCCGGTCTCCGGACTCGCACAGCATCGTTCACTTGAAAGGTGGGCACTTTTGCTCCTCACTTTCTGTCTGTATACTCCTTACTGTGTTGTTGGTTTTGTCTCACAGTTTCTTTGACTTGCTTGTGTGATGCAGTTTTGTGTGAGACAGGAAGGACGTTCAGTTTTGTACGCATCTTCCTATTTCTCAGCAACTCGAATGGAGTAGCTCCTGTAGTAGCATGGAGTGTAGCACGGTAAATCTGTAAGAACTCTGTCACTGCTTGTTTCCAAGGCTTGTTCTTTCTGCAGTCTGGAGACACTCTTTTAATACCCTATTAAATCTCTCAATCGCTCTGTTGGCTCTCAGGTAGTAGATGCTGGAGCGCAGATGCTTTATCTCTCTCTCTCAGAAACTTTGCAAACTCATAGGAGCCCCTCATGTGCCAAGTCTACCACTTTGGATCGCAGTGATGTAGGCACAATCAAGCGGTCAGTACCTCTCATGACAAGTGTTTTGTCTACAGCCAGTTCGTCTCGTACATTGAAGTATGAAGCCAGATCTTTAGGTACCTTCTTTCTGCATTTTGGCCACCCTTTCTGTATCTGTTGTCGCAATTGAGTCAGTTCAGTGTCACATGCAGCGGTGAACTCCAACAAGGACATGGCATGCAAAGACTCCATGAAGACAGTAGCCACTATGTCCGGTTCCACTTCAGCTTCCCCTGTGCTAGGCAGTGGAAGCCTCTACAGGCAGTCAGCAGTAACATTCAGTTTCCCAGGGCGGTAAGCGACATCATATGTAAAGCAAAGTAATCGTGCAGACCACCTCGCAATTCGCAGTCCAGCACGGCCCGTACCCTTGGATGTTAGCAGGGTAGTAAGTGCTTGATGATCTGTGCGTAACACAAAGTGATGTCCCCATTGATAGGTTCTCCACCTTTCTACTGCCCAAACGCATGCCAGTGCTTCACGTTCCACAGTCGAATATTTCCTTTCAGTTGGAGAAAGTGTTCTGGAAGCAAACGGCACAACTCTCTCTGTGTTGTCTGAATGAAGTTGGCTCAGTACACCCACTAGTCCGTAATCAGAGGCATCCGTAGTTACATATGTAGGCAGTCCAGGGTCGTATAGTGCTAGGGCAGGGCTCTCAACAATCAGTCTCTTAATGTCATTAAAACTATTCTCAGCCTCAGCAGTCCAGTTGAACTGCCGTTCTGTAGACTCCCTAAGTGTTTCACGTAGAGGTTCAACAACAGTCAGGAATAAATTTACTGTACCATGACGCAACACCTAAGAAGGATCGCAGGGAGGACGTGTCATGTGGGGCAGGTGCATTGGCCACAGCTGTGATCTGATCTTGATCTGAGTGGAGCCCCTCTTTGGATATGGTGTGGCCCAGGAACCGCAAAGATGTCTGGTTAAACTTACACTTCTGCATTTCAGCTTAAGTCCTGCCTCGTTCAAGGCATGCAGCACTCTCCGTAGGTGGCATCATGCTGCTGTTGAGTGGTTCCGTAGCAAATCAGGTCATTCCTGTAGGTCTTTGAGCTCATCACTCACTGCCTGCCTCACCGAGAAGGGAAGTCTCCTGACTTTTTGTTGTATCGGCACAGCCTCTGGTTTGAGTTGAATTTTGTGCACAAATCCCTTAGCACAGCCAATCTCTTGGACCTGGATCTTGGGTGCAAGCTGTGATATTGTGCTTGGTACAGTAGGTGCCCTCCGTGCAGTAGGATCATCAGAGCTGTCATCTGTAACAACCTTTGTGCCCTCAATACGCATGTGTAATGCCACAACTAGATCTAGCCCTAATAGAGCCGTGCCTGACTGTACCACCACAAATGAGCCTGTAGTAGAATGCCCATCACGAGTAACTGTGGTACGCATACACCCTTTAACGGGTATTTTTTTCTCTTGAATATGTGAACAGGTTCACTGCAGGCTCAGAAAGTTCACATGTAGGAAAGAGAGTCTGGTAAGTGCTCTCTGGAATGATAGAAACTGATGAACCGGTGTCTACTATGAGCTCAACGTCATGACAGTGTCCATTTGCATTCACTTGCACAGTACAGAGAATTTTATCTTGCACATCATCAGCCATTTAAAGCACAGTCAGTTCGTTTATCACTATTTCACACACCTCCTTTTGTCCAGATCGACACATTTTCGACAAATGTCCCACTTTTCCACATGAACTGCACGTAACTTTAGCAGCAGGACATGAAGGTTAATTTGCTAGGTGGTTGGTAGCACAACGGTAGCAGGAGCGGCGGCTAGTTGTAGACGCCATTGATGATGATCCTTTATTCTTTTTGGCGGGCCTTCCTTTGCTGTTTATGTATGGCCCTCACCGACGCAGCAGCAGCAGTAGTAGTAGTGTCAGATAGAACGCCAGCATTCCTTAGCCCAGCCTCCATCTGCAGGGCCAGCGAAGTAGCTTTAGCCAGGGTCAGGTCCGCTTCTAACAAAAGTCTGTTCAGGTTCGCCTGGGCAAGGCATGAACGGTGTAGGTAGAGGCACGTTAATAGCCATCCTCGTCGCCAAATTGTGGTGTTTTGTAAAAGTATTTTAAGTACAAGCCGAGAGACATGTATCACACCACATACCTTTTTTTACACCTGTATCCTCACGATGCACTCTAGTGCCCCTAATGTTCACTAACAGTATTAACAGGACACAACACATACGCATTCAGTCGGTCCGCTATTACCTGTCTGGCTTTTTCTCTCCGTTTGATAACAACAGCCGTATTTCCCTTTTCTGCATATTATATGCTTCACCTCCTCATAACTTTCCATAATTGGTTGCTGCTCAGCGGGTGAAACATGCCGCACGCGTATTCTCCATTTCTACATCAGTAAATCTGTGATCGATACCGTGGTCTATTTAAGAAAGCCGTGAACGTGCACTTATCCCAGCTAGCTTCACCTACTTATCCTGGCTCGGCAAATGTGCAACCGATTAAGCCGTTATGATTGGATCACACTAAGTCAAGCTGCGCTTTTTCATTTATCCTGGATATCTTCATTCTACTTTTGTGCAACAGGCCCATGGAAGCAAAACACAAAAGACTAGCCACGACGACTGCAAACAACTTGACATGAACAACTCCAAACAATGATCCCACACCAGACAAAGACAACACAGACTCTAAATACACCAGGTAACGAGGACTAACGAGGGACAGGTGACCCAACAGGTGAAACACATCAGGGCAATCTCAAAGGAGGGAAAACACAGGAAGTAAAATAAGACACGAAAGAAACCCAGACCGTGGAGGCAGACAAGATGGCGGACTAGGCGGTCGAGCCTTTTGGAGCTCTCGATCAAGTTCCTCGAAAGTTCAAAATACTGATAGTTTCTCCTCCAAAAAGTGGTTGAGTACAAGTTTAAATGCCGAAGAAAGGTAAAGGAAAAGTTTCCAGCGATACATGTCAGGAAATGACGACAAACAATGAAGCTAATATTAGCCAAATGGCTAAAGCACCGCCGGCGCTGCTACAGCACCACTATGCGATGGAGGACATGGAAGAGACGTTAGCGGGGCCGGACAAGCGGCACTTTGAAGAGTTGGAGGACTGTTCATCCAAGGAAAGTTCCCACCCGGTTCGGAAGTATGTCAGGCCTAATGAGGAGGATTCAATGGCTGCAATTCTGGCTGCGATAAACACACTGGCCACCAGGTTTGATAAACAGGAGAAACAGCTAGGAGATATAAAGGCTCAGATCAAAGAGAATACCATCATGATTGGCAGCTTGGCAAAAGTTCAATGCAGCAGAACTCAAAGAATGTAAAAGTAAAGGAGTTAAGTTAGAAGAGAGAATAACACTGCTGGAAAAAGAGAACGCGGACCTCAAAGGAAGAACGGCTGAACATGAAAGGTATAGTAGGAGGTGGAACTTGAGAATAAAAGGAATGAAAGAAGTGACAAATGAAAACACAAGAGAGGAGGTGATTAACCTGCTGAAGAAGGTGGCTCCGCTCTGGGCACAGAAGATGGAGGAGATGGTAGACACGACTCATCGAGTGGGGAGAAAGGAGGAGAAGAGAACACGACAGGTGATTATCCAGTTTGTGAAACGGCAACACAGAGATGGGATCTGGAGGATGACGAAGGAGTCGGAAGCGTGCAAGGAAGCGGGGGTTCGTTTCTCTGAAGATTTAACTACGGCTGAGAAACAGGCAAGAGAAGCTTTATGGCCGCAGATACAAGAAGTGAGGAGGGCCTTACTTTCGCGGGCCCTTTGGATTCATTAATGGGTAGAAGATTAAGAAAGAAGAGACATGAAACTCAACAGGTGATATAAGAGACTTTATACAAGAGAGGGGGAATTAAATGGTTTATGATGAGGAACCTCTGGGCAGAGAGGGCACCTAAAAAGAGGTTAGTTCTATACTTTGGTTAAAAAAAAAAAAAAGTTTTGTGATATAAGGTTAAGGTATTGGCTCTGACTTAGTTTATGTTCTTCCTTAAGTCAGAGATTTCTTTTCTTATCTTTAAATGTAAGAGGTCTAAAGGACATGGTAAAACGTAAAGCTATTTTTTTGTTTTGTAAGGGACTTAAAGCACATTGCATATGTTTACAAGAGACTCATTCATGTGAAGAGGACACATCTTTTTGGAAAAAACAGTGGGGAGACGAGATATTTTTTTCTCATGGCAGCAACCGGTCTGGGGGTGTGGCAATATGTCTGTGTGGATTTCCGGGAGAGGTAGTCACATCTAAAGTGGATAAAGATGGTCATTGGATAGCTGGAGTAGTTAAATTAGAAGGGGCATTTGCAATTTTAATTAATATCTATGGGTTCAATACGATTAGCCAAAACAAAAGAACTCTGGGAATGCTGACTGAAATTATTGCAGATTATAACAAAATGTATGGTATAAGATTTACACTAATAGGTGGGGATTTACAATGACTCCCACTATAATACTGTTCTGAAGGAATTCATACAGGTTAATTCACTCATTGACATTTGGAGGGAAAAATACCCTTTTATGAGACAGTTTCCTTGGATAAAACCTAATGGGAGATCAAGATCGAGAATAGATCTTTGGTTGGTCACTTCAGAAATATTAAGTGCTGTGACAGATGTTTCGATATCTGCTGCTCCTTTAACAGATCACTGTGTAATTGGCATTACAATGAAACCAGGAAATGATCATAAATTTAGGAAGAATTATTGGAAGTTTAATGCGGACTTATTGAATGTAGAAGAATATGTTGAGGAAGTAAAGGCCCTAATAGGGGACATTAAGGGCGATGTGGAGGTAGATACATGCTGTAAGAAATGGGAATACTTTAAATACAAGGTTAGATGTCTGTCGTTAAAGTATTGTAAAATTAGAGGACAACAACAAAGAGAAAATGAATGGAAACTAGTTCAAGAAATTAATGAATTTAGTAGAAAAGCTGTCAGAAGAAGATACAACAATGTTAGTAAGTTTACAAGCCAGGTTAAAAAATTTCACAACATTAAGGAAGTCATTTTGAATCATCTCTGTTGCCCTTTCCAGTGGTTTGCTTTGGCTCCCAGGTCCATGCATACTTCTGTTTTTTAAACTTCCTTTCCAGAGAGCAGAAGCGGCTTATGTTAGATCCAGGGCTAAATGGATAGAACAAGGGGAAAAGAATACTTCTTATTTTTTCGGTCATGAAAGAAGGAGACAAGAAAGAAACAAAATAAATGTTCTGATGATCAATAATACAGAATGCTCTGACGCACAAGCAATTTATGAAAACATATATGATTTCTTCTCTAAACTGTACTCTTCATCTTATTCAGAGGAGGAGTCATTATCATTTGGAAAGCGTTAAACAACATATACCTCAAATTGAGGAGGGGTTCAAAGCACGATGTGATGCTGAGATTAGCATGAAAGAATTGGATATAGCTTTAAAGCAAATGTCAGTAGGAAAATCCCCAGGTCAGGATGGATTAACTTCAAATTTTTATACATTTTTCTGGGAAGATATGAAAGAATTATTATTTACTGCCCTAAAGGAATGTATTAAAAACAACAATTTACTAGCAACTATGAAACAAGGTATTATTATTCTATTACCTAAAGCTGGTAAGGACAAAAGATACATTGATAACCCGAGACCAATTACTTTATTAAATGTGGATTACAAATAATTTACTAAGGTTATGGCTAATAGGTTGAAAGATGGTATAGATAGAATAAGCACAACTCAATTGGGGTTTCTCAAAGAAAGATCCATTCACAATAACATTAGACTGGTCCTTGACCTACTAGATTATAACAACTGGATTGACGACAGGGGTTTTATTCTGTTTTTAGATTTTTACAAAGCTTTTGATTCAGTGGAACATGAATTTATTCTGAGATCTTTAGAGTATTTTGGTTTTGGCTCAGAATTTATTAAGGTCATAAATTTGTTGTATAAGGACAGTAATAGCTCAGTTTCTCTCCACGGGAACAACTAGAAGGTTTGAGGTTAATAGAGGTATGCCGGGGTTGCCCCTGTTCGCCGTTATTATTTATTTTAGTGGCAGAACTTTGGCAATACACATAAAAACAGCCCAGATACAGTGCCTTTGCGAAAGTATTCCGGCCCCTTGAACCTTTCGACCTTTTGCCACATTTCAGGCTTCAAACAAAGATATAAAACTGTAATTTTTGTGAAGAATCAACAACAAGTGGGACACAATCATGAAGTGGAACGAAATTTTATTGGATATTTCAAACCTTTTTAACAAATCAAAAACTGGAAAAATTGGGGTGCGCAAAATTATTCAGCCCCCTTCAGTTAATACTTTGTAGCGCACCTTTAGCTGGTAAGTCGTTTGGGGTATGTCTATCAGTTTTGCACATCGAGAGACTGAAAGTTTTGCCAATTCCTCCTTGCAAAACAGCTCAAGCTCAGTGAGGTTGGATGGAGACGTTTGTGAACAGAAGTTTTCAGTTCTTTCCACAGATTCTCGATGGATTCAGGTCTGGACTTTGACTTGGCCATTCTAACACCTGGATATGTTTATTTGTGAACCATTCCATTGTAGATTTTGCTTTATGTTTTGGATCATTGTCTTGTTGGAAGACAAATCTCCGTCGCCCAGTCTCAGGTCTTTTGCAGACTCCATCAGGTTTTCTTCCAGAATGGTCCTGTATTTGGCTCCATCCATCTTCCCATCAATTTTAACCATCTTCCCTGTCCCTGCTGAAGAAAAGCAGGCCCAAACCATGATGCTGCCACCACCATGTTTGACAGTGGGGATGGTGTGTTCAGGGTGATGAGCTGTGCTGCTTTTACGCCAAACATACCTTTTGCATTGTTGCCAAAAGTTCGATTTTGGTTTCATCTGACCAGAGGAGCACCTTCTTCCACGTTTGGTGTGTCTCCCAGGTGGCTTTTGGCAAACTTTAAATGACACATTTTATGGATATCTTTAAGAAATGGCTTTCTTCTTGCCACTCTTCCATAAAGGCCAGATTTGTGCAGTATATCGACTGATTGTTGTCCTATGGACAGAGTCTCCCGCCTCAGCTGTAGATCTCCGTACGTTCATCCAGAGTGATCATGGGCCTCTTCGCTGCATCTCTGATCAGTCTTCTCCTTGTATGAGCTGAAAGTTTAGAGGGATGGCCGGGTCTTACATTTGCAGTGGTCTGACACTTCCATTTCATATTATGAACGTTTGCACAGTGCTCCTTGGGATGTTTAAAACTTGGGAAATCTTTTTGTATCCAAATCCGACTTTAAAACTTTCTACAAAAGGTATCTCGGACCTGCCTGGTGTGTTCCTTGTTCTTCATGATGCTCTCTGCGCTTTGCTAACGGACCTCTGAGACTATCACAGAGCAGGTGCATTTATCGCGGAGACTTGATTACAGACAGCGGATTCTATTTATCCTCATTAGTCATTTAGGTCAACATTGGATCATTCAGAGATCCTCACTGAACTTCTGGAGAGAGTTTGCTGCACTGAAAGTAAAGGGGCTGAATAATTTTGCACCCACTTTTTCAGTTTTTTTTCTTAAAAAGTTTGAAATATCCAATAAATTTCGCGTTCCACTTCATTATTGTGTCCCACTTGTTGTTGATTCGTCACAAAAAATTACAGTTTTATATCTTTATGTTTGAAGCCTGAAATTGTGGCAAAAGGTCGAAAAGTTCAAGGGGGCCGAATACTCGCAAGGCACTGTATAGCGCCTTTAAATGGGCTAGGTAATCACTTATTTATTTCTCAGCTGGCAGATGACTCTACCTTATTCCTCAAGAAGTCTGAACAGACTTTTGTTAAGATGTGATTTTAATGTTACCAAACTACCTATCAAGCTGTCTAGATTCCATGAGCAGGTCCTCTTGTACTGGAGAAAATTAATAAATAATTTATAATAATAAATATTTATAAACACAATTTTACTCCACATAGTTCCCCAATATGGAATAATCGGTGCATCCTTTATAAAGGGAAATCGTTATGTTATGGAGATTGGGTTGAGAGAGGTGTCTGGTCTATTCTACATTTGATGGATTTAAGTGGGACTTTTTTGGAGTATGATGAATTCATTAGTACATTTTATGTGAGGTGTACCCAGAAACAATATTCAGTAGTTATTAAAGCAATTCCACAGGCAATGGTGAATTTGGTTAAAGGCATGCTGCAGTATGATGCATGTAAGTAAATACCTTCTCTGTGTATAGAGGAACGGGATTTTAAGGTGGCAAAATTTTAAGGTGGCAAAATGCTCAAACTGATTTATAAGGGGTGCCCTTACATCTGTATTATTTCCTTTACCATTGAAAAGAAAGAACTTACTTCAAGTCTATCCTGAAGAGATTGTAAGGAGAATAAGAACCAGATACCTCCTCATGGACGAACAAAATAAAGCAACCCCGGAGGGCGAGGGCAGGCACAAGAGTCATACGGGGCCATCTCTCAGGTGAATCTATCAGGCAGCCAGGTACAAGGTAATGGAGCCGTTTATACATTGTTGTGTTTCTTTAGAAATAAACAATGGACAAATGTATGAAGGTAAATATGGTGCAAAACGTCAAGAGCGCATTATTTCAATTTGAGAGCATTTCTCACTGATATTACATTCAGATTTCTTGCGCTCACACCCAAATAGTCACTGCTCGCACTCAAAACCTTGCTCTCACACTCAAATAGTCACTGCTCGTGCTTGGATTTGCTCTGCTTGCGCTCAAACTTTGTGCTTGCACTCAGATATGTTGTTGTTTGGACAGATTTCCTGCTCTCAGCTTTGAACCTTCTCCTCGCACTCAGGCTGATTCTGCTCGCTTGCAAAGTTTCTGCTCTCGGATTTCTCCTGCGCGCTTGGATTTTTTTGTCAAAAGTCAACAACCAATAGAATGTCAGCTGTAGTGTTGACCAATGAAATGATCCCAAACCCCGTTGAGGGTGCGTTCAATTTACTTTAGAACGTCTGTTGAGGGCGGCTGCACTGTAACCTGACTGTCACCAAGTTTATATATCCCCGTGCCGTTTATAGCTTTATTATAAGTATATGTCAACAATGTGCACAGAATGGTCGACGCACTTTCACCTGCACCCATCAGGAAACGGGAGAAAGTTATGTCGTAGTTATGTCCACAACTACGAGGGTGAGTAACATAACTTAAGCAACTAGCTAGCATATGGTGCTAGCATATAGCCTAGCTTGATGTCCATAAACAAATAGATGTTCTTTATTGTAGAAAATGTCGCTCAGGAAGTTATAGACCCTCTGAGTTTCCCTCAACTGCACCCGGAACACGGTAACGCTTAACGTGAAAAAGCTTAACGTTGTTTAATGTACCTAAACAATGATCAATGATTACCAAATTTAAAGAAAAGAAAATATGAATATATCACGCAGCGGCGGATTCCCAGGTCAGCTAGACCGGATAACGCGCCCTACGCAGGCGGACCAGAGTCAGTCAGCAGCGGGAGCGAACGCGGGGACCCGGGTCACAGGGCTGGTAGCTAGCTAAATGCAACAGCTAATAGCTAATTAGAATATTAGACCCAGCACCGGAGGTCTGATCCCCATGATTTAAAACGAAAATCAAATAAAAATTTGTTTTTAATTACCTGTTTATGAAATGAAAATCGGATAGCGAAAAAGTACACGGACCCAGTCTGTTAAGTACAATTTCACCACTAATAAAACAGATCTAGAAATTATATGCTTTATTTGCAACTTAAATATGTTCTTTTTTTAATACAAAGCAAACTGAGCAGAAAAGAGCAAGTATTTTGTTTGTTTGTTTCTCTTCTTCCAGGTGTGACTGAAGTACCCCTGTTGAGCTGCGCATCACAGCTGCACTATGTGCATGGACCAGTGTTGTTCCAGTCAGCACATTACTCACCTGTGTGCAGAGAGGCAGGCAGCAGTAGCACAAACCAAGAAGGTTGGCAAGTCTGATAATAATGTAATTGTAAAAAAAATAATAATAGTAAAATCATGTTACATACACTTATCATTTATGTTTCTTGCTTAAATTCACAGGGTGCACAACCAGGCCTGGGAGAGAAAATTACTGATGTCCACAAAACCAAATCAGAAGGTAAGGTAAGAGTAGTAATGATGTTAAAGCAAGCTATGTACACCAAATATATTATGTGTTGATGTCTATGAATCTGTTCTTTAATAGGAGCATACTATACAAAGACAACAGTGTAGAGTTTCCTGGATCGGTCTGTCCTCAAAGTGCCAGAGATCTACAAGGACTTCACCCTTTTTGCACCATCAGCTGCATAATCAAAGTGATAGAAGAGAGAACAAATTATTGTTTTCTCTGTTGACATGAATAGGTGCCTGTAATGTCTGCCCATATATTCAATCAAATTTAAATAAATGTTAATAAGTATCACTGATATTTCTTAAATCATTGTAGTTTTTCAGAGCAATAAGATACAGATTATTAAAACCATGTTCACATTTGCAACAAATTAAAACCCTGATCAAGGCAAAATGGTTTTTCATTTTCCATAACATTTATATATAAAAAAAAATTTAATTTATCAGAGCTGACACTTGGTAAATGCGCTTTAATTTACCTTGTCAAAACAATGAGTAATTCATAACAAATTGCACAATATTTGACACAAAAACCTTTAAAAGTGTATGGTTCATACTACGGTGAAGCAGTACAATTTGCCTATAGAGTTTACTGTAGCGGAACATTGATATTGGCAAACAGATGACCCAGGTTCAGGTGAGTTTGTGAGCAGGGTTATGAATAAAGATAAGATAAAGCCTCGTGTTCACAAGAGGGAGGATTCAGGTATGGCAACACAAATAAAGAATAATTGAATTAAATAGGAGGTATATACAACTATTAGAAGATAAATTAACTATAGCAGAGCAATGAAGGTAAAGTTATGAGGTAGTGGCAAGCTAAAGTATAGTCAATAGCATGGAGTCAAGTCAACAGTGTACACCAGAATAATATATACTGTGATTAAGTAATGATACTTACTGTTGTCTGTACTAATATAACAAAACAAAAAAATAATATAGTGTATGATGCAGTATGGAGAACAACCAAGTCCCATATGAACCCAAGATACTTTTAGTGCAGCTGTTGATGATGTTCACTACAAACAAAACTTGCAGATGGTTGTAGTCTGTAGTCAGCCATACAGCAGGTAGATCTGGAGTAGTAGGGTGAATTCTAGCTATCATGGGTTGGTGATATGACACACACAGATCAACAGGGGTCAAGCCCCTCAGCCCCACCTGGATGAAAAGAAAGTTAAACAAAATACTTTTTTTTCAGTTCAGTTTGCTTTGTATTAAATAAATAAACAATACGTGCGATTTAAGGAGCAAATAAGAAACCATATCATTTCTAGATCTGTTTTTATTATAGTGATAAAATTGAACTTAACATTTCAACATTTTATACAGTCTGCTATGAATCCATCATTTTCAAACTAATGTTATATGAAGGAATGAAGAATTCTGATGAACATCACACAACAGTGATGCAAAAACTGACACAAACAATCCAGTTTCTTGTGTTCTTTCAGTTATATTACAGTTTAGGTTCTACTACTGGCTCTAACATGAAATTAGCCAAATCCCAGGAACATGGTTAACCAAACGAGGAAAAAATACAAAGTGGGGTCATCACATATACACATACTGTCCCTCATATGTTGTTCAATCTAGCTAGCTATACAATAAAGAACATTTATTTGTTTATGGACATCAAGCTAGGCTATATGCTAGCGCCATATGCTAGCTAGCTAGCTAGCAAGGTGCTTAAGTTATGTTACTCACCCTCGTAGTTGTTGACATAACTTCATACGTCCCAGTTCAAAGCTTTCTCCCGTTTCCTGATGGGTGCAGGTGAAAGTGCGTCGACCATTCTGTGCACATTGTTGACATATACTTATAATAAAGCTATAAACGGCACGGGGATATATAAACTTGGTGACAGTCCGGTTACAGTGCAGCCGCCCTCAACGATGTTCTAAAGTAAATTGAACGCACCCTCAACGGGGTTTGGGATCATTTCATTGGTCAACACTACAACTGGCATTCTATTGGTTGTTGACTTTTGACAAAAAAATCCAAGCGCGCAGGAGAAATCCGAGAGCAGAAACTTTGCAAGCGAGCAGAATCAGCCTGAGTGCGAGGAGAAGGTTCAAAGCTGAGAGCAGGAAATCTGTCCAAACAACAACATATCTGAGTGCAAGCACAAAGTTTGAGCGCAAGCAGAGCAAATCCAAGCACGAGCAGTGACTATTTGAGTGTGAGAGCAAGGTTTTGAGTGTGAGAGCAAGGTTTTGAGTGCGAGCAGTGACTATTTGGGTGTGAGCGCAATAAATCTGAACGTAATATCAGTGAGAAATGCTCTCAAATTGAAATAATGCGCTCTTGACGTTTTGCACCATATTTACCTTCATACAAATGAGTCTTTTAAATGCTTCAGATGTAAAGTTACTCGCTGTCAAAGTGACGTCAAAATGAATGGCAGTCAATGGAATGCTAACGAGAGGTGATATTGTTGTAGCATCAAAATGGAGCCATAGGAGGTTCGAGTTCTGAAGCAAAGCTTACCCCCTTGTTTCTACCACTCTGACAGCTGCCGGCTGCGGGGTTTGTTTATAGGTGTTGCTATGGAGACATATATACAACATATACCTCAAATTGAGGAGGGGTTCAAAGCACGATGTGATGCTGAGATTAGCATGAAAGAATTGGATATAGCTTTAAAGCAAATGTCAGTAGGAAAATCCCCAGGTCAGGATGGATTAACTTCAAATTTTTATACATTTTTCTGGGAAGATATGAAAGAATTATTATTTACTGCCCTAAAGGAATGTATTAAAAACAACAATTTACTAGCAACTATGAAACAAGGTATTATTATTCTATTACCTAAAGCTGGTAAGGACAAAAGATACATTGATAACCCGAGACCAATTACTTTATTAAATGTGGATTACAAATAATTTACTAAGGTTATGGCTAATAGGTTGAAAGATGGTATAGATAGAATAAGCACAACTCAATTGGGGTTTCTCAAAGAAAGATCCATTCACAATAACATTAGACTGGTCCTTGACCTACTAGATTATAACAACTGGATTGACGACAGGGGTTTTATTCTGTTTTTAGATTTTTACAAAGCTTTTGATTCAGTGGAACATGAATTTATTCTGAGATCTTTAGAGTATTTTGGTTTTGGCTCAGAATTTATTAAGGTCATAAATTTGTTGTATAAGGACAGTAATAGCTCAGTTTCTCTCCACCAGGGAACAACTAGAAGGTTTGAGGTTAATAGAGGTATTCGACAGGGTTGCCCCTGTTCGCCGTTATTATTTATTTTAGTGGCAGAACTTTGGCAATACACATAAAAAACAGCCCAGATACAGTGCCTTGCGAAAGTATTCGGCCCCCTTGAACTTTTCGACCTTTTGCCACATTTCAGGCTTCAAACAAAGATATAAAACTGTAATTTTTTGTGAAGAATCAACAACAAGTGGGACACAATCATGAAGTGGAACGAAATTTATTGGATATTTCAAACCTTTTTAACAAATCAAAAAACTGAAAAATTGGGTGTGCAAAATTATTCAGCCCCCTTCAGTTAATACTTTGTAGCGCCACCTTTAGCTGTAAGTCGCTTGGGGTATGTCTATCAGTTTTGCACATCGAGAGACTGAAAGTTTTGCCAATTCCTCCTTGCAAAACAGCTCAAGCTCAGTGAGGTTGGATGGAGAGCGTTTGTGAACAGAAGTTTTCAGTTCTTTCCACAGATTCTCGATTGGATTCAGGTCTGGACTTTGACTTGGCCATTCTAACACCTGGATATGTTTATTTGTGAACCATTCCATTGTAGATTTTGCTTTATGTTTTGGATCATTGTCTTGTTGGAAGACAAATCTCCGTCCCAGTCTCAGGTCTTTTGCAGACTCCATCAGGTTTTCTTGCCCAGGATTGGGCTGTATTGGCTCCATCCATCTTCCCATCAATTTTAACCATCTTCCCTGTCCCTGCTGAAGAAAAGCAGGCCCAAACCATGATGCTGCCACCACCATGTTTGACAGTGGGGATGGTGTGTTCAGGGTGATGAGCTGTGTTGCTTTTACGCCAAACATAACGTTTTGCATTGTTGCCAAAAAGTTCGATTTTGGTTTCATCTGACCAGAGCACCTTCTTCCACGTTTGGTGTGTCTCCCAGGTGGCTTTTGGCAAACTTTAAATGACACTTTTTATGGATATCTTTAAGAAATGGCTTTCTTCTTGCCACTCTTCCATAAAGGCCAGATTTGTGCAGTATACGACTGATTGTTGTCCTATGGACAGAGTCTCCCGCCTCAGCTGTAGATCTCCGCAGTTCATCCAGAGTGATCATGGGCCTCTTGGCTGCATCTCTGATCAGTCTTCTCCTTGTATGAGCTGAAAGTTTAGAGGGATGGCCGGGTCTTCGTAGATTTGCAGTGGTCTGACACTTCCATTTCAATATTATCGTTTGCACAGTGCTCCTTGGGATGTTTGTTAAAACTTGGGAAATCTTTTTGTATCCAAATCCGCTTTTTAAACTTCTCCACCACTAGTATCTCGGACCTGCCTGGTGTGTTCCTTGTTCTTCATGATGCTCTCTGCGCTTTAAACGGACCTCTGAGACTATCACAGAGCAGGTGCATTTATACGGAGACTTGATTACACACAGCTGGATTCTATTTATCATCATTAGTCATTTAGGTCAACATTGGATCATTCAGAGATCCTCACTGAACTTCTGGAGAGAGTTTGCTGCACTGAAAGTAAAGGGGCTGAATAATTTTGCACGCCCACTTTTTCAGTTTTTTATTTCTTAAAAAAGTTTGGAATATCCAATAAATTTCGTTCCACTTCATTATTGTGTCCCACTTGTTGTTGATTCGTCACAAAAAATTACAGTTTTATATCTTTATGTTTGAAGCCTGAAATGTGGCAAAAGGTCGAAAAGTTCAAGGGGGCCGAATACTTTCGCAAGGCACTGTATAGAGCCTTTAAATGGGCTAGGTAATCACTTATTTATTTCTCAGCTGGCAGATGACTCTACCTTATTCCTCAAGAAGTCTGAACAGACTTTCTTTTAAGATGTGATTTTAATGTTACCAAACTACCTATCAAGCTGTCTAGATTCCATGAGCAGGTCCTCTTGTACTGGAAAATTTATAAATAATTTATAATAATAAATATTTATAAACACAATTTTACTCCACATAGTTCCCCAATATGGAATAATCGGTGCATCCTTTATAAAGGGAAATCGTTATGTTATGGAGATTGGGTTGAGAGAGGTGTCTGGTCTATTCTACATTTGATGGATTTAAGTGGGACTTTTTTGGAGTATGATGAATTCATTAGTACATTTTATGTGAGGTGTACCCAGAAACAATATTCAGTAGTTATTAAAGCAATTCCACAGGCAATGGTGAATTTGGTTAAAGGCATGCTGCAGTATGATGCAGTAGTACCACGCATGCCTTCTCTGTGTATAGAGGAACGGGATTTTAAGGTGGCAAAATTTTAAGGTGGCAAAATGCTCAAACTGATTTATAAGGGGTGCCCTTACATCTGTATTATTTCCTTTACCATTGAAAAGAAAGAACTTACTTCAAGTCTATCCTGAAGAGATTGTAAGGAGAATAAGAACCAGATACCTCCTCATGGACGAACAAAATAAAGCAACCCCGGAGGGCGAGGGCAGGCACAAGAGTCATTACGGGGCCATCTCTCAGGTGAATCTATCAGGCAGCCAGGTACAAGGTAATGGAGCCGTTATACATTGTTGTGTTTCTTTAGAAATAAACAATGGACAAATGTATGAAGGTAAATATGGTGCCGCCAAGAGCCGCATTATTTCAATTTGAGAGCATTTCTCACTGATATTACATTCAGATTTCTTGCGCCACACCCAAATAGTCACTGCTCGCCTCAAACCCTTGCTCTCACACTCAAATAGTCACTGCTCGTGCTTGGATTTGCTCTGCCTTGCGCTCAAACTTTGTGCTTGCACTCAGATATGTTGTTGTTTGGACAGATTTCCTGCTCTCAGCTTTGAACCTCTTCCCCTCGTTACGTCGGCTGATTCTGCTCGCTTCGAAAGTTTCTGCTCTCGGATTTCTCCCTTGCGCGCTTTGGATTTTTTGTCAAAAGTCAACAACCAATAGAATGTCAGCTGTAGTGTTGACCAATGAAATGATCCCAAACCCCGTTGAGGGTGCGTTCAATTTACTTTAGAACGTCTGTTGAGGGCGGCTGCACTGTAACCTGACTGTCACCAAGTTTATATATCCCCGTGCCGTTTATAGCTTTATTATAAGTATATGTCAACAATGTGCACAGAATGGTCGACGCACTTTCACCTGCACCCATCAGGAAACGGGAGAAAGTTATGTCGTAGTTATGTCCACAACTACGAGGGTGAGTAACATAACTTAAGCAACTAGCTAGCATATGGTGCTAGCATATAGCCTAGCTTGATGTCCATAAACAAATAGATGTTCTTTATTGTAGAAAATGTCGCTCAGGAAGTTATAGACCCTCTGAGTTTCCCTCAACTGCACCCGGAACACGGTAACGCTTAACGTGAAAAAGCTTAACGTTGTTTAATGTACCTAAACAATGATCAATGATTACCAAATTTAAAGAAAAGAAAATATGAATATATCACGAGCGCGGCAGATTCCCAGGTCAGCTAGAGCGGATAACGCAGCTCTGCAGACGGACCAGAGTCAGTCAGCACCGGGGAGCGAACCGCGGGGACCGAGGTCACAGGGCTGGTAGCTAGCTAAATGCAACAGCTAATAGCTAATTAGAATATTAGACCCAGCACCGGAGGTCTGATCCCCATGATTTAAAACGAAAATCAAATAACCATTTGTTTTTTATTACCTGTTTATGAAATGAAAATCGAATGAACGAAAAAGTACACGGACCCAGTCTGTTAAGTACAATTTCACCACTAATAAAACAGATCTAGAAATTATATGCTTTATTTGCAACTTAAATATGTTCTTTTTTTAATTAATACAAAGCAAACTGAGCAGAAAAGAGCAAGTATTTTGTTTGTTTGTTTCTCTTCTTCCAGGTGTGACTGAAGTACCCCTGTTGAGCTGCATCACAGCTGCACTATGTGCATGGACCAGTGTTGTTCCAGTCAGCACATTACTCACCTGTGTGCAGAGGACAGGCAGCAGTAGCACAAACCAAGAAGGTTGGCAAGTCTGATAATAATGTAATTGTAAAAAAAATAATAATAGTAAAATCATGTTACATACACTTATCATTTATGTTTCTTGCTTAAATTCACAGGGTGCACAACCAGGCCTGGGAGAGAAAATTACTGATGTCCACAAAACCAAATCAGAGAAGGTAAGGTAAGATAGTAATGATGTTAAAGCAAGCTATGTACACCAAATATATTATGTGTTGATGTCTATGAATCTGTCTTTAATAGGAGCATACTATACAAAGACAACAGTGGAGAGTTCCTGGATCGGTCTGTCCTCAAAGTGCCAGAGATCTACAAGGACTTCACCCTTTTTTGCACCATCAGCTGCATAATCAAAGTGATAGAAGAGAGAACAAATTATTGTTTTCTCTGTTGACATGAATAGGTGCCTGTAATGTCTGCCCATATATTCAATCAATTCAATAAATGTTAATAAGTATCACTGATATTTCTTAAATCATTGTAGTTTTTCAGAGCAATAAGATACAGATTATTAAAACCATGTTCACATTTGCAACAAATTAAAACCCTGATCAAGGCAAATAGTTTTTTCATTTTCCATAACATTTATATAAAAAAAAAAAAATTTAATTTATCAGAGCTGACACTTGGTAAATGGCTTTAATTTACCTTGTCAAAACAATGAGTAATTCATAACAAATTGCACAATATTTGACACAAAACCTTAAAAGTGTATGGTTCATACTACGGTGAAGCAGTACAATTTGCCTATAGGATTTACTGTAGCAGGAACATTGATATTGGCAAACAGATGACCCAGGTTCAGGTGAGTTTGTGAGCAGGGTTATGAATAAAGATAAGATAAGCCTAGTGTTCACAAGAGGGAGGATTCAGGTATGGCAACACAAATAAAGAATAATTGAATTAAATAGGAGGTATATACAACTATTAGAAGATAAATTAACTATACGAGAGCAATGAAGGTAAAGTTATGAGGTAGTGGCAAGCTAAAGTATAGTCAATAGCATGGAGTCAAGTCAACAGTGTACACCAGAATAATATATACTGTGATTAAGTAATGATACTTACTGTTGTCTGTACTAATATAACAAAACAAAAAAATAATATAGTGTATGATGCAGTATGGAGAACAACCAAGTCCCATATGAACCCAAGATACTTTTAGTGCAGCTGTTGATGATGTTCACTACAAACAAAACTTGCAGATGGTTGTAGTCTGTAGTCAGCCATACAGCAGGTAGATCTGGAGTAGTAGGGTGAATTCTAGCTATCATGGGTTGGTGATATGACACACACAGATCAACAGGGGTCAAGCCCCTCAGCCCCACCTGGATGAAAAGAAAGTAAAACAAAATACTTGTTTTTTCAGTTCAGTTTGCTTTGTATTAAATAAACAAATAACTGCGATTTAAGGAGCAAATAAGAAACCATATCATTTCTAGATCTGTTTTTATTATAGTGATAAAATTGAACTTAACATTTCAACATTTTATACAGTCTGCTATGAATCCATCATTTTCAAACTAATGTTATATGAAGGAATGAAGAATTCTGATGAACATCACACAACAGTGATGCAAAAACTGACACAAACAATCCAGTTTCTTGTGTTCTTTCAGTTATATTACAGTTTAGGTTCTACTACTGGCTCTAACATGAAATTAGCCAAATCCCAGGAACATGGTTAACCAAACGAGGAAAAAATACAAAGTGGGGTCATCACATATACACATACTGTCCCTCATATGTTGTTCAATCTAGCTAGCTATACAATAAAGAACATTTATTTGTTTATGGACATCAAGCTAGGCTATATGCTAGCGCCATATGCTAGCTAGCTAGCTAGCAAGGTGCTTAAGTTATGTTACTCACCCTCGTAGTTGTTGACATAACTTCATACGTCCCAGTTCAAAGCTTTCTCCCGTTTCCTGATGGGTGCAGGTGAAAGTGCGTCGACCATTCTGTGCACATTGTTGACATATACTTATAATAAAGCTATAAACGGCACGGGGATATATAAACTTGGTGACAGTCCGGTTACAGTGCAGCCGCCCTCAACGATGTTCTAAAGTAAATTGAACGCACCCTCAACGGGGTTTGGGATCATTTCATTGGTCAACACTACAACTGGCATTCTATTGGTTGTTGACTTTTGACAAAAAATCCAAGCGCGGCAGGAGAATCCGAGAGCAGAAACTTGTACCAGCAGAATCAGCCTGAGTGCGAGGAGAAGGTTCAAAGCTGAGAGCAGGAAATCTGTCCAAACAACAACATATCTGAGTGCAAGCACAAAGTTTGAGCGCAAGCAGAGCAAATCCAAGCACGAGCAGTGACTATTTGAGTGTGAGAGCAAGGTTTTGAGTGTGAGAGCAAGGTTTTGAGTGCGAGCAGTGACTATTTGGGTGTGAGCGCAATAAATCTGAACGTAATATCAGTGAGAAATGCTCTCAAATTGAAATAATGCGCTCTTGACGTTTTGCACCATATTTACCTTCATACAAATGAGTCTTTTAAATGCTTCAGATGTAAAGTTACTCGCTGTCAAAGTGACGTCAAAATGAATGGCAGTCAATGGAATGCTAACGAGAGGTGATATTGTTGTAGCATCAAAATGGAGCCATAGGAGGTTCGAGTTCTGAAGCAAAGCTTACCCCCTTGTTTCTACCACTCTGACAGCTGCCGGCTGCGGGGTTTGTTTATAGGTGTTGCTATGGAGATCATTTGCCAGTAGCCAGAGCCATAGAGAGAGAAACTGAGCGCTGACAGCGGCGAAGGCCCTATTGAAACTGAAGGAATTATTATTATTACAGCAAATTAATTGCCTTTTTGAGGGGCTTAACATATTCAAAAACTCACTAAAATTGGCAGGCGCATCAAGTCTGGTGAAAATGTACGTATTTTAAGGGTTTTGGGAATAGGCCACAAAAATGGCACATAGCGCACCCTACAAACTTAAAAACAATTGAGCCCCTGCAGTACGTTTAACTTGTGTGAGGTATCAACGAACTCAGCAGAGACTTCCTTATTCATTGGTGATGGTTTGGCCCGCCCCCTATGTTTAAGCCACGCCCCCTTTCATAAATGCTGACCCGTTTAAGGTAGAGTCTTGTGTGAGGTATCGTTGAACTCAGCAGGGAGTTCCCTTTTCACTGTTGACGATTTGCGGTGTCTGAGTGAGCAAATGCACGGTAGCAAGGAGCGGCGTCTGCCAGTAACCCTGACGCGCGCAGGGGCGCGAGGGCCCGCCCATCGCTGCTTGCAGCTTTAATTTTATTTCAAATTCAAATGAACATTGTATGTGTTGTCAGAGGCTTAAAAGTTGTGACCGGATAGCTCAGTTGGTAGAGCGGGCGCCCATATATAGAGGTTTACTCTTCGACGCAGCGGGCCGGGGTTCGACTCCGACCTGCTGCCCTTTGCTGCATGTCATTCCCCCTCTCTCTCCCCTTTCATTTCTTCAGCTGTCCTGTCAATAAAGGCCAAAAATTGTGATGAATAACAGTGATTAACGCATCATCATCACTCTCTCAGCAGCCCCCCAACACTGTCCAAACGCCCCTTAGGGGGCGGTACCGTTGAGAAACCATGCTTTAATGCTTAGTTACGAAACTGATATAGCGCATCCACAGGATTTACCATGTTCCCTTTTTTTCAGCCCGATTAAGTGTCCTCAAAAGTATTGTATATGTAGCCCGTCCTCCTCCTCTTCTGCGCTTTCAGCAAAGGTGAACTCTCTCCCTCCCTCACTCCCAGGGCAGCGTGGCAGATGAACATGTCAGAGTTGTGTTAGTGTGTAGCTCGTGTTGTATCCCTTCAGGCATCCGAAGCCGCTGGATCGTAAATGTGACGCAGTCAGATTGGTCCAGTTCACATGATTTCCTGCATCTCAGGTTCTGCCCCGATGTGTTGCTGCGAGGCATTAATTTCGGCCAGCACTCCCTTCACTGTGCTGTAGATCACTGATTTAAAGGGGTGATAGAATGCAAAACCGATTTTCATAGTTGAATAACGACAGTTCGGTGGGTAAATAGGACATACATATAAGCTCAAAATCCCATTGACACCCCTTTACTATGAAAATCTCATATTTTGAAACTGCCGCTGAAAACGGGCGAATCTCAACAAAGCTAGTTGCTTACGTAAGCATCTCAAAACCTGTACCTTTGTCACGCCCATGGGTGTATTAAGAGAATGGTCACGCCCCAACATTTACATAGGCTACACAACTGACCTTCTGAATCTAGGTCGCGCAGATCTCTGCTATTCCATTACAAAATTCACTTCTGAAACTTTTTTATGCAAGAAACGTAAAGCTCAAATATGGGCCGTTTTACGAAAATGGATGGCTAATTGCAAATTTTGTCCGACTGTGTGTCGGAGTTCAGCGGCCGGTGCTGCCTGGGTTGCTACATCGCTGCCCTGCCTGTCCTCTGTCACAGACCCTGGCCTGCTGTGAGCTCAATACCCGCGCAAACTTACCCTTTTCTGGGTGACTGGACTACCACACGCCGCTCCCTGACAGAGCTCCAGGGCCTGCAGCTCACTGTTCTCCCTCCCCTCTTCCTGCTACCGGCCGGCCGATGAGTGACTGAGAGCATGGTCAGCGAGCTTGTTACGCCCGCAATCTCTTACTGCAGCCCGCAGGTTCCAGTTAATCTTATAATGGATATGTTTGTTTGTTGTGTTCCTATCTTAATACTGAATTAGATAGTGTGTTCCGAATTTAATCACCACATGGAGCTTCTTCGTTTACTTGTTTTATTGTCTGAACACTCCTATTACAGCCACATGCCGTCCGGCTATTCCTGGCTATATAAGTATGTATTCCTATTAGACATGTGACCTCTCTAATCCAATACATGACATCCCTCCTTTTCTTAACAGAACAAAAACATCCACTTCAACAAGCTATGTACTGTCGAACATAAGTGGTTGGTAACTTATTGCTTCCTTTTCTATAATAGCTCTTGTCTTAGCAGCTACCTTACAACTTGTGTCTTTTAAACAATATGCAACTATTTCACCATATATCCCCACAATGTATATCTCACTCTAACACAAAATCACAAAGTCTGTCAGGTGTCCTTTTGACCCTCTGAGGTCTGGTCATTGGCATGTCTGGAGTTTCAATCTCCTGAGGTAGTGTCTGAGTGACATTAGTCTGTGCCTGGGTGTCTGAATCAAGTCCACTGTCCTCAGCTCCCGGGTTTTCGTTCTGTGCACTGTGCATTTTCTTAGGCTTGTTTATCTCCTATCTTTTCACATGTGTGGTGTTCCTCCGATAACATGCTCCTGTTGGAGATTCAACCACAACTTGATTTCCTGTTTTACTCACAACTTTATGGGGTGTTGCTTTGAATGGCTTGGTAAACTTGTCTATTTTGTCCTGCTGTATGAGTACTGTGTCTCCAATGTCCACTTTTGAGTACTGAGCTCTTCTTTGTTCATCAGCATGTAGTTTTGCCTTTCCTTTCTGCTCTGCATCTCTGTTGCGTACCTCCAGTTCTGTTGTGCTTGATTCACAGATGTCTGGTAGCTTTCCCCTCATTTTCCTATTAAAGAGCAACTCAGCAGGGCTTTTTCCTGTGGTGGCATGTTCTATGCTCCGGTACACAGTCACATACTTTCTTAGTTCATGTTTCCAGTCTAGTCCCTCTGCTCGAGCAATCTTTATTCTCTTCATCAGTGATGCATTTTGGCGCTCCACTTCTCCATTTGCTTGAGCCCATTTTGGTGTCATCCTCACCTGTTTGATTCCATTATTTTTACAGTATTCCCTGAATAAATCAGATTTGAACTGTGGTCCATTGTCTGATTTGCAGGTAACAGGTAGTCCATGTCTGCTGAAGATTGAGTCAAGACTGTCAATGATTTTCTCTGTAGTTGTAGAGGTCAGAACATCATACTCATAATAGTGACTGTAATAATCTACCACTACAAGTATGTAGTGATTAGTTGGCAGTGGTCCTAGCAAATCTATTGCAAGATCCTGCCAGGGACGGTCTGGTAGTGGTGTTGTTCTCAATGGTTCTGGTGGGTCAGGTCTGGCCACAATTTGACATCCATGACAAGTCTTACAATACTTCTCGGCTGCTTTATCCATGCCAGGCCACCAAACCTTGGTTCTAAGGTGTTGTTTGGTCCCCACTATTCCCAAGTGTCCTTCATGAGCTAGTTCAAATGCTTGTGCATGCAAACTTTGCGGCAGCACTATGCGATTTCCCCGTAGGACAATGTATCCCACTACACACAATTAATTTGCAATTGGTGCATATGATTTACAGTTCTCAAAGATTCCATTTGTGATGGCCTTGCGTACCTCCACTATTTCAGTGTCAGTAGCAGACACCTCTCGGGTACTGAGTGATCTGGGTGTAGCGCTTGTTGCTACAAATCTCACATACTCTTCTGATTCATGTTTGTGTATCTCCTTTTTTCCGGTACCCCCTAGCAGCCGTGAAAGCGGGTCTGCTATGTTCTGTTTGCCAGGTATGTGTACTACTCGGAAGTCATATGGCTGCAGTCTGAGGACCCACCGCTCTATGCGTGCACATGGTTTGGATCGCTGACTGTATATAACTTCCAACGGCTTATGATCTGTGACTAGATCAAACTTCCTGCCATACAAATATGGATGTAGTCTCTCACAAGCCCACACCAGAGCTAAGGCTTCCCTCTCTGTCTGAGAGTACCTCCACTCACAGTCTATCAGGCTGCGACTCACATAGCACACAGGTACCATCTCTCCATGCTGGTCCTGTACTAGTACTGCTCCTACATCTACAGGACTTGCATCTGCTATTACCTTGGTTGGTGCTTCCTTGTCAAAGTAGGCTAGGGTACCAGCTCTGGCCAGTTCATCCTTTAAAGCTTGAAATGCTTTTTTCTGTTCCGGTCCAAAGTCAAATTGTGTGTCCTGTCTGGTTAGATGTCGTAGTGGCTCTGACAGTGTTGCAAACTGTGGTATGAACCTACTGCTGTAACCAACAAGTCCCAGAAAGCTTCTCATCTCAGTAGCATTCTCTGGTTCTTTGGTTTCAATTACAGCTCTTACTCTCTCTTCTGTTGGTCTGATTCCTTTCTCTGACAGAAGTATCCCAATGAATATCAGTCTGTCCATGTTGAACTGACATTTTTCTGGATTCAGTGTTAGTCCACATTCTGAGAGTCTCTTCATGACAGCGTGCAGGCGTTTGTCATGTGTTTCCTGGTCTGGTGCATGTACTATCACATCATCTGAGATGTTTTCCACACCTTCTATGCCAGCTAACGCATTGGCTATCTCATGCTGGTATTGCTCACTGGCTGACGACACACCGAATATCAGTCTCTTGTACCTGTATACTCCGTTGTGTACTGCAAATGTAGTTATCTCTCGTGACTCTGGAGTTAGTTCTAATTGATGATAGCCCCATTTCAGGATAGCTTGCTAAATATAGCGGAGCCATTAACGCCTTGGAGTATCTCATCCACAGTAGGAATAGGATATCGTTCCCTCACGATAGCCTCAGTAGCCCTTCTCATATCAAAACACATCCTAATATCCTTGTCAGGTTTTGGGAGTATCACCACTGGGTTTAACCAGGGGGTGGGGCCTATGACACGTTCAACAATGTCCATGTCTATCAGTTCTTTTATCATCTTCTCTACAGCCTCCCGGAGGTTGTATGGTATACGTCTGAGTGGCTGCACCACAGGTTTCACTTTTGGGTCGATGTATAGGCTAATCTGCTTAGTGTTCAATTTTCCTACTCCTTTGAACACATTTGGATATTGCTGCTGGAGTGTGTGTTTGATGTCTGTAACAGCTGAGACATTTTCACCTATTTTCAACACTCGTTTCATGGCTGTTCTTTTCCCCAAGAGTGGTTCACCGTTGCCTTTAATCACAATGAACTCTGCTTTGTCAGTCTTATTACCGATTGTGATTTCACACTTAAATGCCCCTTTAACTGACAATGCCTGGCAGGATGAATATGGGTATAACTTTCTATGCTCTTTTGGCACTTATGAATAACATTTTATCTGTTGTGCCTTCAATCTGTCCCATACGTTTTCTCCCATCACATTACTTGTAGCACCTGAATCTACTAGCATTTTCAAGTTTACTCCCCCCACACAAGAGGTAAGTCTCTCTGACACTTCATCCTCTTTTACAATAAATGTAAACTCTTTTTGGTCTACCACCACACTGTTCACATTTTGCTTCTTTGATCCTTTTGCGGCACATTTTCGAGAAATGGTCTTTTCCATTACAGTTGTGACATGTCTGTCCACGTGCAGGGCATTTGGGATCTTTTCCCATGTGATCAGCGTATCCACATCTGTAAAAAATTTTTCAAGTTTTGTCGTCATCTTTATCTCTCAATTTTCCTCTTGTTTTCATGTACTTTCCTCCTTTTTGTTTGACATGACGAACAGTTTCTGTCTCCCCCTGTTGCCCATTCAGAGACATAGCCGCCATCTGCTCCTCAATTCTTTCACACTGCGAGGCCAGTTCCAACGTGCGGGCCAGCGTCAATCCATGACCTTCCTCCATTTTCTGCGCACATAGTCTGATGTACATTTACTCAGGATTGCATCCCTTATCTGGTTATCTGTATCAACTCGAAAATCACAGTCTCTCGCCGTCTGCCTAAGACGTGTAGAAAATTGTTGCACAGTCTCACCTTGTTTCTGACACAACTTGTGAAACGTCTGGCGGGCAAACGCAGTATTGACTCTGGGAACAAAGTATGTATTTAGTGCTCCCACCGCGGCTGTGTAGTCTGTTGCTTCTCCAGTGTGCAGTAAAGTCGAAAATATATCCTGAACATCCGGTCCAGCAAGGTGCAAAAGTAGAGCCCTTCTCCTCTGTTTTGTGACATCCGTTGTAGGGTGTTTCTTCAACTACAGGCACTTTTGGCCTTGTGAACTTGAGGGGGAAAAAAGTGTTCAAATCAAAACAGTCACAGTCTAACAGTTTAATATAACTAGTCTAGTTTTATGATCCATAAGAGAACGCACTTACATTATAAGACAAATTGGTGTTTTTTGACATTTTCCGATCTGCACTGAACAAATGTCATTTTCATCACATGTAAATATTTGATTATTATTTAAAAATATTATGATATACATAATTTCTTAACAGTGTAAGATCTCTTTAACACATAGTTTTACCAGTTTATACCTACAGTGCCTTGCGAAAGTATTCGGCCCCCTTGAACTTTTCGACCTTTTGCCACATTTCAGGCCTCAAACATAAAGATATAAAACTGTAATTTTTTGTGAAGAATCAACAACAAGTGGGACACAATCATGAAGTGGAACGAAATTTCTTTGATATTTCAACCTTTTAAACAAATAAAAAACTGAAATATTGGGCGTGCAAAATTATTCAGCCCCCTTAAGTTAATACTTTGTAGCGCCACCTTTTGCTGCGATTACAGCTGTAAGTCGCTTGGGGTATGTCTCTATCAGTTTTGCACATCGAGAGACTGACATTTTTGCCCATTCCTCCTTGCAAAACAGCTCGAGCTCAGTGAGGTTGGATGGAGAGCATTTGTGAACAGCAGTTTTCAGTTCTTTCCACAGATTCTCGATTGGATTCAGGTCTGGACTTTGACTTGGCCATTCTAACACCTGGATATGTTTATTTGTGAACCATTCCATTGTAGATTTTGCTTTAGGTTTTGGATCATTGTCTTGTTGGAAGACAAATCTCCGTCCCAGTCTCAGGTCTTTTGCAGACTCCATCAGGTTTTCTTCCAGAATGGTCCTGTATTTGGCTCCATCCATCTTCCCATCAATTTTAACCATCTTCCCTGTCCCTGCTGAAGAAAAGCAGGCCCAAACCATGATGCTGCCACCACCATGTTTGACAGTGGGGATGGTGTGTTCAGGGTGATGAGCTGTGTTGCTTTTACGCCAAACATAACGTTTTGCATTGTTGCCAAAAAGTTCGATTTTGGTTTCATCTGACCACAGCACCTTCTTCCACATGGTGTGTCTCCCAGGTGGCTTTTGGCAAACTTTAAACGACACTTTTTATGGATATCTTTAAGAAATGGCTTTCTTCTTGCCACTCTTCCATAAAGGCCAGATTTGTGCAGTATACGACTGATTGTTGTCCTATGGACAGAGTCTCCCACCTCAGCTGTAGATCTCTGCAGTTCATCCAGAGTGATCATGGGCCTCTTGGCTGCATCTCTGATCAGTCTTCTCCTTGTATGAGCTGAAAGTTTAGAGGGACGCCGGGTCTTCTTAGATTTGTAGTGGTCTGATACTCCTTCCATTTCAATATTATCGCTTGCACAGTGCTCCTTGGGATGTTTAAAGCTTGGGAAATCTTTTTGTATCCAATCCGGCTTTAAACTTCTCCACAACAGTATTCTCGGACCTGCCTGGTGTGTTCCTTGTTCTTCATGATGCTCTCGCGCTTTACACGGACCTCTGAGACTATCACAGAGCAGGTGCATTTATACGGAGACTTGATTACACACAGCTGGATTCTATTTATCATCATTAGTCATTTAGGTCAACATTGGATCATTCAGAGATCCTCACTGAACTTCTGGAGAGAGTTTGCTGCACTGAAAGTAAAGGGGGCTGAATATAACGTTTGCCACTTTTTCAGTTTTTATTTGTTAAAAAAGTTTGAAATAGCCAATGAATTTCGTTCCACTTCATAATTGGGACCCACTTGTTGTTGATTCTTCACAAAAAATTACAGTTTTATATCTTTATGTTTGAGGCCTGAAATGTGGCAAAAGGTCGAAACGTTCAAGGGGGCCGAATACTTTCGCAAGGCACTGTATATTGCAATTACCATAGATTTGTGGATTAAGTAAATTAATTGTCATGAGGCCCAAACACAAAGTTTACATCCACCACAACCTGAAATATAATATTGGATTGGTTTCAGAAAAAACGTTTCAGAAAAATGACTACTTGTGTTATTACATTAAATGGAACATTATCCCATAAACTATGCAGAAGTTTTTAATGAGTGATTAGAATTTTGTAAATATTTTAAAAAAAGTTATGAGGTGGTGGAAATGACTGGGTGTTGTGGAAATGACAATGAATGGATGTCCATGTAGAAAAACAGAAGACATTTATTTGAAACGTTCTGAAGCAGACAATTCCATTTAACAAATCATTAGTCATTAGTCTGTTTGGTTCCATAACCAGATGAACAGTTACAGTCTTACTGTAAACAACTTTAACCACATCACATGAAAAAATGTAAGTTACGCATAAATGCAGATTGTAAAATTGTAACATTCCAATTGGTTAGATGAACACTGTTTTGAATTTTGGAATACTTAAAAAAACACCTAAACTTTAGTCATGTCAATGCATTGTAACATGAACTATAAAGCATCTTGAGCATGCACACGCTGTGTGTGAGTGAGTTTGGTGTTGTCAAATTCTAATCAGTCTCTTAGATGAACACTGTTCTGAAGAAAACATTTAAAAGACACCTTAAACTATATCATATCAATTATCATATAACATGAACTGTAAAGCATCAAGCGCTGTGCATGCATGAGAGAGACAGAGATTGAGATAGAAGTAAGCATGTAGGTTTGTCCAGAGGGCAATTATGGTGACCAGACGGTATGTGTGCGAGAGATAATGTGCATGAAAGTGAGGTAGTGTGTGTGAGAGAGAGAGACAGTTCATGAGAGAGAGAGAGAGAGAGAGAGAGAGAGACAATGTGATTCAAGGCCAAATCTTGCAGATTTCTTTCCAAACTTCCGTCTTAATCTCCTTGTGCCGTTTTGTCACTGGTACGGGCTCAGGGATGAGGCCTATTATATCCATCGGTTGGTACCAGATGACATCATCTCTCAGTGGCCAATAAAAGCGATTGATCCCAATACCGGTCATTGTTTTCACTTGAGCACCACTGTATAACTCAACATCCTGAATAATACTTGGGTACACATCTCCATCATACACCACTGCTCCATGACATCTGGTTTGGAGAATGAGAGGTGATCTGCAAGGAGATTAAAAAAAGTCTGTCAGAGCATTCAATTAGTCATAACTTGTGTTAAGAAACAACAGCAAGTCCATAAAATATATAAAGAAACATCAGCGAGACCATACCTGATGAATTTTCATCGTGCCACGAATTGTCTGTAATTCAGATGGAATGTGAACATCCATTGCCTCAACGGCATCTGGCTCAATATAGAACAGCTCTGTGGCAGACTTTTGCTGCTTAAGCTCCTCAAGCAGTACTCGTGCATCTGGAATGTCCTTCCCTCTTGCAATAAGATCATCCGCTCTTCTCTTCACCGCCGCTCCAATCCCATCAGCTGGGCCTTTGCCGTGGCCAGCCTCTAAGAATTTCCAGGTCACCCTTTTCAAACCCATTTGGTAAGGAACATTGGTGAGGAAATTATTTTGAGCGGTATTGCGTCGTTGGTAGTGTTAATTTCGTCAGACGAGACAAGACTAAATATGTTCGTCAACGACCTTTTTTTCCATGACTAAGACGAGACGATGACGAGACTGCGCCAATGTCCAAAAACGCTGACTAAGACTAAATTAACATGCATTATTGTTGACGAAAAAAGACGAGACTAAAATGTTTTGCATAAAATAAAAACTAAGATAAAATCTCTCTTCATTTTCGTCTACAATCGTCTCTACTTTTTCATCATGAGATAGAATATTCAGCTGTTACCGAGACCGACACCGACAGGTGCCCTAACTACCGTTATCTACCGGACCGAATAGCAACGCAGATTTTGGTGCCACTTAAATGCCTGCGCTTCTCTCTGATGCTCCTAAACGGACGTTAGAGTCAACCGAAACATCGCTGTATGGGGCGCTAGTTAACAGTACACTTGGCAGCAGGTAACGTTAGCATACCGTTAGCTAGCAGTTGGAGTAAACACGGTTACAATCATTGACATATGTAAAAGGGTTACAATGCTGACAGCTAAACGGTGTAAAGGTTTGTCTCTATTTCACTATGTAGGATTCCAACACGAGACGTACGACAGTCTGTAGCTGCCGTTGTCTGAAAAACAACACATATGTTGCGTTTACTTGAAACACGCCTCGCCAGTTTCGTGCTGCATTTATTTTATTGTAAAATATCCTTTTCCAATGCAGTGGTTGTTTTTGTCGTTTACTGGTGAAATAAGGAAGAGGCTCAATATTTATATAACTTTATATAATTTATTTATTTTTATAACTATTTGACTGAAATGGTTATCAGAAATAATTTATTTAAAAATAAAGACTAAAATGTTTTGACTAAAACTTGACTAAAATGGCGAGACTTTTAGTCGACTAAAACTTGACTAAGATACCTTGAGTTCTCTTTTGACTAAAACTAGACTAAAATGACGAGACTTTTAGTAGACTAAAACTTGACTAACAAAAATGTTTGGCACAAGACTAAGACTAAGACTAAATTAAAAATAGGTGACTGTTGTACTTGCACTGGAAGTTCTCTGCAAAATCAATATGCAGAATGACCTCGTCCTCTCTCAAGTTTTTCTTTAGTCCACGGAGAGCTGCATACTGATGCCTGATGTTTTACGCATGCTTTCCAAGTTTTTGTTTTAGATCTGTTGAAAAGTCTTCTAGTAAAGTATGCATATTCTCCTTAACAGTGAGATGAACTGTGATTTTCTCTTTAGTTCCATCTTTCTTTTTCTTCTCTCTCTCCTCAGCTTTTGCCTTCAATGTATTCCAAAATGTCTGTGCCCCAGGGTCAAAGGCCGAGATCTGCAATTCTTTGTCCACACAGTTGGGACATTCTCTGTACATACACTCCTTGGTGTATGGTGAACAGCACAGAGAGACCACCAAATCTTCAATTTTACTGCTGTTGATCACTTTATGCTTCAGCAGTTTGTCTGCCATTAACTGCATATTGGCATGCGTCTTGCGTATGCATGTGTCTCTGTCCTTAATTGTGGGCTTTATAATCCAAAAAGGACATTTCTTGCAGAACTCACTGTAAGAAATCTGTATGTCAGGATACTCCTTCTTAAATTTGTCATGAAGTATTTCCATGGGTTCATTAAGGAATCTCTTCTGTTTTTTCCTTTTCTTCTGTGTCAGAGTCTCCTTTTTTCCAGTTGTTGCTCTGCTGTTCTCATCTCTTTCCAAGAATTGCTTGATTTTCTCTTCTGTGTCTGTGCTGATGCTGTTATTTTTGCTTCTTCCTTGTGTATTTAAGTGCTGCTGACCTCTTTTCATTATTTCTCATTCTCTTGGCTGAGAAGCCAAATTCTGTTCTAGCCATTTTCAGTAGGCAATTCTTCTTGAGGATCTTTCCTGCCATTATCTTCGAAATAAGTTGTTTTTCTCTCTCGGAGGACAGATTTTCATATCTGTCTCTCAGCTCAGCAAGAAGAGCATTATGGAAAACCAAAGTTCTTCTTAGAGTGTGTGGTGGTGTTGCCATCTGTTTTTTTGATTTGGAGTTTGGGGAGTCAGCCTGCTTCACTTTCTTCATTAATCGGTCATACCGTTTGCGGTACCTCTCGGCCTTCTACAGAGCCTTCCCAAGCTTAACATTGCTTTCATACAATGCTGCATAAACTTTTGAACGGTTTCTTAGAACCATTTTCCTTCCCCTTTGTTTTTGACTTAAACGTTGGGCAGAGGGTGATGGTGAGGTTGGTGAGGGTGGTGTGGGAGGTGGATCAACATCATGTTCTGGCTGCACAGAATCTGGAGAGTTTGGTGGTGTAGTGGTAGAAAGGTAGGCTGTACCATAAGAGCTTTGTTCATCTTCTCCCGATAATTTCTTTGATTGGTTCTCCATTGTCTCCTTCTTTTGCGTTGTTCTCGCTTTGACAATTCTGCAATTGGCTTTACAACCCCTCTTTCTTTTTTCCTCATGTATCTCTCCCTGTCTCTCTCCAGTCGCTCTTCATATTTGACAGGGTCCTCTTTTAGTCTGTCCCTATAGGACTGAGACCTTTCTGCAGTTGACTTCCGCAGCATCTTAAAAATAGATGAAAAGGCATTTCAACAAATATACATTTGAATAAATACATTAGCATTGTACATTTCAATAAATAAAATATACATATGTAGCCACACAATCTATGAATTGCACCTTGTAAGCATAAATGCAGGGCTCTCAAGTTTTGAAGACAGGCAAGAGTGACACCCCCCCACAAAAAAAAGATCATAGATTGGTGGCGGGTTGGACGAGTCGCAGGAGTAGGGGTGTTTCATTAATATTATTATTATTATTATTGTTAGTGTTTTTGTTGTTATTATTAATAATTGCTCAGATTTACAAAAGAAAAGATTTGACACATGGCACTGACAATTCAACCAAATACAAAGTATTTATTCAATTTCCGCATGGCATGGTGACTTATGATAAGGGGGGGTATGGGGGTCCTCCCCCAGAAAATTTTGAGCATTAAACTCTTCATTTCCTGCATTGTGGTGAATTTTTATGCACCTATTTATACCTTTTTCTGAATCAATTCATGCTGGAAATCTTTATGTAATGGTAAACATAGATTATTATCCAAATATAAAAACATAATGGAATATATGGCAGTAAGGCTCTCAGGCATTCTGTATTGCTTTCATCTATTTATTCTCCTGTAGATCAGCTTTCCTAATTAAATCTGAGTCAGCACACATTTAGCCTAGCATCATTTACTCTTCCCTTTTCTTTTGCATCTTTTGTTGAGGATTTAACCGCCTTAAATGTGCATATGACAATTATTCACGTCAATTATACATTAATTCATTTTAATGAATTGATAAAAACAGAATTGTTTGAGCAAGATTTCTGCTCATGTTCAAAACGTTGTGCACATTCAAAATATATGTTTTATCTGAGTTTTGGAGGAGTCGTGATATTTTGAGAAAAATAAAGTTATAATAGTCAATATATTTCAGAAAATAATCTGCTGTGCATTAACGTGATTGCTCTGCTGAGATGGTAGATCTCAGACCGTCTGACAGACACAGAGCCCTGTTTGGGTCTCTGGTCTCTGAATGAGCGAATGTTTAGGGAAGTGTCTGTACGCTGCTCTATGCTTTTTTTTTCATTGGCTGTTGCATTAAATCTTACCCAGATACAATAGTGCTATTTTCTGATTGGCTATTGTGTAGCCCCTTTCTTTTTTTTGATTGGCTGATAAGTGGCAGGCTCGACTAAGAACTCCAGGGGAGACGCGCTTGATTCCTGCCGGTTCCATAGTGAGAGCGGCGCGGCCAGAGAAATTTTGGGTGCTGCGGCATATTCAATTTATTTTAAATAGTTTTTCCGCGTGAGAAATACAATGTGTGGCGGGAGTGCGTGACAAAAGACCGAAATGAGTGACTGTCACGCTCAATGCGTGACACTTGAGAGCCCTGTAAATGTCATTTCCACCACACCTTTGTCATTTCCACCCAAGAAGGTAATGTGTTGGAAATGACGGTGGTGGAAATGACAATCCTACAATGTTTTGTAAAAAAATCCAAGCTAGTATTACAGATTAGCTATGAATTGGTAGCTAGCATTGCATGCATGCAAAATACATCTATTTATGTTAAAAAATCTATTTATTTACAAACTCAATTGATGTTACGCTAATGTAATATGCTAATACTGAATTAGATAGTGTGTTCCGAATTTAATCACCACATGGAGCTTCTTCGTTTACTTGTTTTATTGCCTGAACACTCCTATTACAGCCACATGCCGTCCGGCTTCGCTTCAGAACTCGAACCTCCGATGGCGCCATTTTGTTGCTACAAAGGTATCACCTCCTGTTAGCATTCCACTGACCGCCATTTTTTTTTTACGTCACTTGACTGCGAATAACTTTACATCTGAAGCGTTTAAAGACTCTATTTGTCCATTGTTTAGTTCTAAAGAAACACGACAATGTATAAAAGGCTCCATTACCTTGTACCTCACGTTATGGCTCCGTAGCAGACGCTTTTATAAAAATAGGCTAACGATTGTGTCATAACCAAGTGACTTACTGTCGCACAGTAGAGGAATTACCGTATAGTACAGGAGAAGCTCGCAGCCAGATCTCAGATATATATATATATATATCTGAGATCAGAGCGCATTGTTGCTCTATTCCTGAAACAGATCTCACTCTATCTAACAAAGTCTTTGAGGTGCCCAGGTGAGAATCTCTCCCACTCAGCGTCGCACCACAGGTGCAATGGGCAAGTCAGGTGGGACCCGGGTATCAGGAGCCAGCTGAAGATCTGGTGCACGTGCCTCTTCATGGTTTGACCACATCCAACGATCACTGTATAAGACACTGGGCCTGATGAGCTCTGGATGACAGCAGGGATCTACTTAGGACCATAAGAATAGTTCCTTACAAACACATTATCCCCAGGTGAGAAACTCCTCACTGTTCTGTTTGTGTCATGAGTCTGTTTCTGTTTCAGTTGCTTTTGCTGCACTTTTGATTTCACATCTGGCATGAGCAGGTCAAAAGCTGATCTGAGCCTACGTAACATCATCAACTCTGCAGGTGACAAGCCTGTTGTGGCATGGGGTGTGATGCGATAACTGAACAGAAACCTTGACAACCTGGTTTGCAACGTATCACCCTTAATCTTCTTCATTCCCCCCTTGAAGGTCTGAACAGCCCTCTCCACCAAACCATTGGAGGATGGGTGAAACGGCGCTGACCTCACATGACGGATGCCATTCTGCTCCATGAATGACTCAAACTCTGAGCTTGTGAAACAGGCTCCATTGTCAGATACCAACATTTTTGGTAGACCAAACACACTGAAACTCTGCCGCAGTTTCTCTATGGTAGCCTGGGATGTGGATGACTTCATCGGGTAGATGTCCATCCACTTTTAGTGAGCATCCACTATAAGCAAGAACATCTCTCCTAGGAAAGGCCCCGCATAGTCCACATGAATTCTTGACCACGGTGAATCTGGCCACTCCCATGGGTGCAATGGTGCAGTGGGAGGTGCCTTTTGGTGTTTTGGACACTCTTTACAAGACTGCACTTCCCTTTCCACATCCTGATCCATACCTGGCCACCATACATAAGATCTGGCCAGACCTTTCATTCTTGACATGCCAGAGTGTGACTGGTGCAGTAACTGCAGCATCTTGTATCTGCCCTTTGTAGGTATGATTACTCTGGCTCCCCAGAGCACACAACCGTCCTTTACACTCAACTCCATTCTCCTTTGGTGATATGGCTTGAGGTGAGCATCTGTCTGTGTAGGCCAACCTTTCAGGACATATTCATGAATTTGGGACAATATCACATCCTTAGCTGTCCAGCGCTTTATCTGGGTTGTGTCCACTAGCTTATCATCTAGCAGATCTATCATCAAGACTTGCTCTTTCGCCTCATTATCTGGCACTGTTTCTGACATAGGCAGTCTGCTCAACGCGTCTGCATTGGCGTTTTTTCCTGGTTTGTACACAATTTTGTACTCGTAGGCACTGAGGTGCACAGCCCATCTTTGCACTCTCTGGGAACCCATTTGTGGAATGGGCTTTTTATCATTAAAGAGAGAGATCAATGACTTATGATCCGTGTATATAATGAAGGCTCTTCCATACAGATATTTGTGAAACTTCTGAATACCAAACATAATTGCCAAGCCTTCTTTGTCCAGCTGCGAGTATTTCTTTTCAGCAGGTGACAGTGTGCGTGACATTAAACCCAGGGGTCTCTCACTTCCATCATCCATCAGGTGTGATAACACAGTGCCTACGCCGTACGGTGAAGCATCACATGACAGTATTAATTCACAGTCGGCTGAGTAATGAACTAACACTTCCGCTGAGTTCAGCAGGGCCTTGGATTTTTTGAAAGCTTCCTCCTGTTTCTTTTGCCATGCCCAGGTCACATCTTGTCGTAACAGCTCATGCAGTGGAGCTAACAGGGTTGAAAGGTTGGGAAGGAATTTATTGTAGTAATTTAGCAAACCTAAGTATGACTCGTTCAGTCACATTTGTGGGAGTGGGCGCCTCCATGATGGCTTTCACTTTCTTCTCCACAGGGTGAAGCCCCTGTGCGTTCACTCTGTGTCCCAGATACTCCACTTCCTCTTGCAGGAAGGTGCACTTATTTCTCCTTAAGCGCAACCCAGCCTCTTCCAACCTTGTTAACACAGCTGTGAGGTTCTCCAGGTGATCTGCCTCATCAACTCCAGTCACCAGGGTGTCATCCAGGTACACCGCCACCAGTAGAATCCCCCGCAATAGACCTTCTATGGTCCTCTGGAATATGGCTGGTGCTGATGCAACCCCAAAAGGCAGTCTGTTGTAGGTGAACAACCCTCGGTGTGTGTTTACTGTCAAATATTTTTTTGACTCATCGTCCATGAGTATCTGCTGGTATGCGTGACTCATATCCAACTTGGAGAACTGTTTTCCTCCTGACAGTGCTGCAAACAGGTCCTCTACTCTGGGTATAGGATATTGTTCCAATGAGGAAACTGTATTGACAGTGATCTTGTAGTCGCCACATAATCTTACAGTTCCAACAGGTTTCAGGATCGGAACAACAGGTGCTGCCCATTGTGCATATTTCACTGGTGTGATTATGCCTTTTTTCAACAGTCTGTCTATTTCTTCATCCACTTTTGCCCGCATGGCCTAAAGTACAGACCTGGGACGGAAGAATCTCGGGACAGCGTTAGCTTTTACATGGATGGTGGCTTTCGTTCCTTTCAAGGGGCCCAGCTCCTCTTTGAACACATTCTCATGTTTGCTCAGCACGTGCTGCAGTGTTTTCTTTTGTGTCGTCATGTGTTGCAACTGTTGGGCTTTGTGCTTGAGTTTGATTTCCCTCCATCTGAGATGTATCTCTTCCAGCCAGCCTCGCCCTAGTAAACTGGGGCCATTCCCTTTAACCACAATGAGGGGCAGTTTTTGTCTTTGCTGCTTGTATTTAACCCTCACAAGGGCTGCACCTAACACATTAACAGGGTCACCTGTATAAGCAGGGCTCTCAAGTCTCACGCATTGGGCGTGAGACACGCGCATTTCAACCCGTTCACACGCTCACACGCCACACCTTGTATTTCTCACGCAGAGAAATTACCAGGATAACGCCCACCAAGTTGCGCTGCTATTTTAAACAGTGGAACAGGTAGAGGAATCCCATAGAGTTCAGAACGCCCTGCCACCACCCGCGGCGCTACCACTGGGCATTTTAGGACCGGGCCCGCCCATTTTGACCCAGGCCTATAGTGAGTAGTGAGTGATTTTAATTCTAGCAGTTCATCCAATAAGCAGCCCGAGGAATGCTTTGAGTGAAAGCTTCTCAGCCAATCAGCAGCTTCTACCCCACGTGTGGACTCTTAAGCCCGCCCACAGGCTGCATCGTCACCAGCAAGTGAGCCAATGAAATGAATGACGTTTGCGCGCAAGCTTTTCAAGCAAGCTCAATGAGACAGACACAGACTGTAGCTATTAGCTAGCTAATATGAAACGCAAAGCGAAGCAAAGCAGCTTGTTTTCATTTAATTTCAGCAAGAAACGCTCCGAGGAGCAGGAGGAGGACATTTTAAGTAAAGCAGTTACCATCCTGCTCGGCCGCCCTCTCCCCATCAAATCCTCCCGTAGCCACCCCCTCACACCGGCAAGGCAAGTAGTGTCTTAACGTTATTAGTGTCTGGCTGTCTGAATGCAGGGGGAACCTGAATAAAATTGGCTTATTTTTTGGCTTATTTTAATTGGCCCATCCCGTTCTCCAGAGGCCCACCTACAATCAAAATGTGAGTGCGGATTTCAAGTTTGTGACTTTGCCTAAGATTAAGTGACAAGTGTTCTCGCCCTGTTTATCTGGTTGCCATGACTTTGCGAGTGATGACGTCCTGTCACTGGCTAAGTTTCCATCCACTTGTCAATTGAATTATCTGAAGTTCGATAAAAAAACTCATGCGAATAAAGCTGGTGAAAGTGTGTTTCATCAAACAGCTCTAAAGCGAATGAAAACCTGTGCGTAATGACGTCACATGCTGTTTTGCGATTAAATTGGTATATCGAATTGATTTGAGACATTTTATGGTGTTTCCATTCATTTTTGCACTGAATCGCACAACATTCAAGCGAACTTTTGCGAACAAAGTTTTGCTAGACAAAAGTAGTTGTTGTTGTTAATATTAGAAGCCAAGCTAAGCTACGATGGGCCTTTGACTGAGGATCTGATCCAGCTCATCAAAAAGGTGGAACTTGCCTTTTATTTTCCCTCCGGGACTGCTGCGAGACAACTCTCTTTTTTGAGCCGTGTATCGCTGTTTGAGCGCCTTCCATTTACTCCGCAGGACGTCCCACGGCTTGTCGTAAGGGACATTCTAAAATGCTTAACGTGAAAAAGCTTAACGTGAAAAAGCTTAACGTTGTTTAATGTATCTAAACAACGATCACTCATCACCAGATGTATCATGGTCATATCTTGTCATGAACACTTAAGCCTGTCAAAAAAACAAAATCGAAATCCAACGATTATAGAAGTTATCTCACGTTAATGTTTTCGTCCATAATATTTGGACATTGGGTTAGATTTTACCGTTTTAAGTGGTTATGATGAGCAATATAGGAGAGGATTTTTTTGATTTTCGATGATTGATCGTTGTTTAGATACATTAAACCACGTTAAGCTTTTTCACATGAGGACTTATAAAGCCAATGAGAACCGTGGAGAGTCAACCCCCATATTATGTCAGATAACGTCCATAATAATAGGACTTTGGGTTTGAGTTTTTGACAGTTTTCAGTGGTTATGAGGAGCAATATGAGAGAGAAATTAGGTAATCATTTATCATTGTTTAGGTAGGCTACATTAAAGGGGTGATAGAATGATTATATAGGGTATTTCACACTGTTCCTTATGGTCTCCTAATGGGGTATGTAACATTGGTTGGGCTGAAAATGGCCTGGTTGATATTTTATTGGCCCTTATGCATCCCTGTGTTTTGGCCCTATTTGTAACAAGAGCTTTTCTTCCAAATATGGTATGGTCATGAATATTTAGATGAGCTGCGCGCTGATTGGTTGAGCGACTTGCCATACGCACATATTAGAGAGGCAACGATTGGTTGAGCGAATCCCCAATACACATACATTAGAGAAGCGACAGAATCTCATATTCCAGACACTGCAATGTTTCATTACCAAATTCACTTCTGAGACTTTTTACGCGGAAATCAACTATATAAAGCTGAAATATGGGCTGTTTTACAAAATTTGATGGCTAATTGCAAATTTGGTAAGACGTGTCGGACTTTAGGAGCTCCACACAGTCTGACGAAAAGCGGCAGCCTGCTGGGCTCCATACCCAGGGCAAAGTCACCCCTTGTGGACGCCGGGCCGCGGGCCCGCGCGGCATAACTATAATATATTTCTACGGTTTGAATTTACGTCCCCACTTTGATTTTAAGGCATTTTTATGAACGCGGCGTCTTTGTAGGACGGCAGCTGCTTGCTATATGTCCCATTCATTACAATGGGGAAATACCACAGCTAGCTAGCTACACTGTCGCCATAACTAAATTATATTTACAGTTTGAATTTCGTCACGCCACTTATACAACATCATTCCCCAAAGACTTATAAAGCTAACCGTTGTGTCCGATTTGATTTTAAGGCATTTTTATGAACGCGAGGCGTCTTTGTAGGACCAGGAGCTGCTTGCTATATGTCCCATTCATTACAATGGGGAAATACCGCAGCTAGCTAGCTACACTGTCGCCATAACTAAATTATATTTACAGTTTGAATTTCGTTCGCCACTTATATAACATCATTCCCCAATGTCTTATAAAGCTAACCGTTGTGTCCGATTTGATTTTAAGGCATTTTTATGACGCAAAGCGTCTTTGTAGGACGCAGCTGCTTGCTATGTGTCCCATTCATTACAATGGGGAAATATCGCAGCTTGCTCACTTTCGCATAACTAAAGTATATTTACAGTTTGAATTTCGTCACGGCATGAATATTACAGGTTCCTCAAGGTCTTACAAAGCTTAGCTAACACTTGTCCGATTTCGGATATCAATTGAATGTATTTTTGTGAATGTCAGAGTTAGGAGGAGGCTAGCTAGCTCTCATTGATGAACTCCATCTCACCGCGGCTCTATCAATGAGACTCGCGGACAAGAGGCTTTATTTCCCCGATTGTTTGTTTAAATAACTCAACACACATACCCATTATAAGATTAACTGGAACCTGCGGGCTGCGGTAAAAGATTGCGGGCGTAACAAGCTCGCTGACACTGCGGTCAGGGTGGCGATGTAGCAACCCAGGCAGCACCAACACCGGCACTAAACTCCGACACACAGTCGGAGAAAATTTGCAATTAGCCATCCTTTTTCGTAAAGCGGCCCATATTTGAGCTTTATATGGTTGATTTCTCGCATAAAAAAGTTTCAGAAGTGAATTTTGTAATGGAGCTAGATTCAGAAGACTACCTGATCTCAGGTCAGTTGTGTAGCCTATGTAAATATTGGGGCGTGACTGTTCTCTTAAGGTTCCGGATTTTGAGACGCTTGCGTAAGCAACTCAGCTTTGTTGGGATTCGCCCGTTTTCAGCGGCAGTTTCAAAATATGAGATTTTCATAGTAAAGGGGTGTCAGTGGGACTTTGAGCTTCTATGTATGTCCTATTTACCCACCGAACTGTCGTTATTCAACTATGACAGAGTAAAATCGGTTTTGCATTCTATCACCCCTTTAAACCAAAAAGCTTTTTCCTCGCCATAGGGCGCAATGATGAAGAAAACATTAACGTAAGATAACTTCTATAATCGTTGGATTTTGATTTAGTTTTTTTGACAGGCTTGGGTGTTTATGAAAAGATATGACCATGATAAATCTGGTGATGATTGATCGTTGTTTAGATACATTAAACAACGTTAACTTTTTCACGTTAAGCGTTTGTTGGTCATTTCCTTCGCGAGCTCCTGATAAATGATGGCGTTTCTTAGATTTTTGCAATCTAAAATAGCCGTTATATTTTTCTGGTAAATTAAAAAAGTATATTGTCTCCTTGTTTGTCCGCTTACATCTGTTTTTGTTGACAGCTGTCATGTGTGCAAACAGAGCGGAAATACTGGGCGGAAATGAACTGAAACTTCTTCTTCATTTGATTGCGGGTTGCAACCATAAAATGACCTAAAACTTAATCGCAATTCATTATTTATTCGGCAAATAACATTTCCATCAGCGTTTATCGCATAAGCCATATATCGATCAAGAGAAAATCCGATGAGACCGAACGTATTTTCTTTGAGTCGATATTAATGAAATTCAGTCGGATTTTACTCTTTCCATAAGGCATTTTTCATTCGATATCACTTAATTCGGATAAAAACGTGTGGATGGAAACATAGCTACTTTTCCAGTTGAGGGGAACAGATAGATATATATCTATGAGGGGAACATATATACTACATGTACATAGCGGAAACCCTGTTGTGTGTCTGCCCTATTTCTGATACTGTGGCGGCAGAAATCAACATAGAGGAAACACTAGGTAGCTTTTGCGCCTATTATTATTATTATTATTATTATTATTATAGCTACATGGTGAATCGGCTGCAGGGCTACTCTGACAGTTTTATATTTTTATAAAGATACCCATTTTATAATAGGCCTACCCATAATACTTTTATAACAGTACCCATAATAATTTGGAATATTTTTTTTCTTTCCTTTTATTTTTACTGCACAACCTCCAGGCCCCCATTGTGAAAACCTTTGGCCTAGGCTATTTCATTATATTTTATCCAGACAATGCATAGTATTAATTATTGCACACACACACACACACACACAAATAAATACTGAATTAAATTTAAAAAAAATTATTTGTACGAATTTATGTCATTTATCAGATCAGACTCTATCTCCACCCAAACCCCTGCTGCCAAAATCTCACTCTGAACTCTGTTCAACACTTGAGAGCCCTGTGTATAAGTCTCCAACTGGATTTTAATTGGCCTCAAACAAGGGATTTTTGTATCCTTCTACAGCTTCTGGAATGCATGTTCATTCATAACTGTGAGACTACAGCCAGTGTCTATTTCAAAGTTAACACCTTCCCCATTCAGTTTCATCTCCACCATATAGGGGTCGACTTTTCTCGGTGTACTTCACTCATGCGTCCCAATCTGAACTTTAAGCAATGAAGGGTGAATGTGTCATCTTCTGAGCTATCACTTTTACTTCCACCCTGCTTTTCTTGCACTTTGTGAAAACGGTAGTAACCCTTTCCTTTCTTTGAATCTTCAGGTCTCTTCTTACCCCAATTCTGTGCATTTTTGCTATGGCAAGCTCTAGCAATGTGCCCTATCTTTCCACAAGCATGACATTTTTTTGTACTTACAGTCTGTTGCAACATGCTTAGTTCCTTTGCAACAGTAACACTCTCTTGTTGCTCCTTTGAATGTACCCGCGTTCAGTCGGCCTTTGTTGACCTTGAAGTGCTTCACTGTTGCAACTGGGTTTTGCAGATCCTGCGCATTCTTGTTCGCGGTCTCCGCTGTCACAGCAATTGACAAGCCTTTGTCAAATGTTAAATCTGGTTCTGCCAGAAGACGTCTTTGAATCCGATCATATTTAATCCCACATACGATGTGGTCCCTTAACATCTGCTGTAATGTGTCACCGCATTTGCAATCTTGCGCTAGCCGACGTAGCTCTGCCACATACTCCATTACTGATTCATTATGCTTGCGATTACGGGACTCAAACTTGTATCTCTGCACGATTTCACTCGGCTTAGGATCGAAGTGATCTTTCAACAGGCTTACCAATTGTTGATAAGTTTTATCCTTTGGCTTTTCTGGGCTGAGGAGGTTTCGCATCAAGCTGTATGTAGATGCTCCAACGACGCTTATGAGTATGGCTCTCTGCCGATCTCCGTCGTCAATCTGATTGGCCTCATAAAACTGCTCCAGTATTTCACAATACTCTTCCCAAGTCTGATTTCTTGCATCAAACGCTGCTAGTGTGCCAATAGTAGCCATCCTGTCACTGTTGATTCACTCTCTCCCCTTTCCAGCCAAAGTCAAGTGCGTGCCAAACCTGCAGCTCCGATGTCCAGCATGCCACTCAATCCACCGGCATCCAGGCCAAAAAAATGTATCCTCGTCGCCAAAATGATGTTGTATTTTCTAATGAAGAACTGAATGTCCACAACATCCACATATGTTTGCAAGTTTAATGTAATGGGCAGCATTACATATTTACAAGTTACTTTCACCTGTCTACAGCTAGCAAGCAACTTCTTCGGTCTTTTTTAACTAGCGTCCGGTCAGCTGAACATACTCTGATTCAGAACTCAATGTAATAGCGCCTCCTTCTGGAACATCCGTTATTAGCAGCTAACTTCAGAAACAGTATAAAGAAATTAACTATTATTCCTCATAGCTAAATAACTGATATAGCTTACAGATAAGCATTCTTATAACTTAATATTACAGTTAATATATTACAGTTAGGATACCACACCTTAAATTCAAATCGGACACAACGTTAGCTTTGTAAGACCTTGGGGTAGCTGTGATATCAGTGCCGTGACGAAATTCAAACTGTAAATATATTATAGTTCAGCCGGCTGCGGAGCCCCATAGTGCAATAATCCACAAAGGGTGACTTTGCGCTAGGTATGGAGCCCAGCAGGCTGCCGCTTTCTCGTCAGACTGTGTGGAGCTCCTAAAGTCCGACACCAAATTTGCAATTAGCAAAATCAATTTTGGTAAAACGGTAAAACGGCCCATATAAGTCTCAGAAGTGAATTTGGTAACGAAACATTGCAGTGTCTGGAATATGAGATTGTCACGTCTCTAATGTGTGTGTATTGGGGATTCGCTCAACCAATCAGCACGCGTCTCTAATGTGTGTGTATGGAGATTCGCTCAACCAATCAGCACGCATCTCTAATGTGTGTGTATGGCAATTCGCTCAACCAATCAGCGCGCAGCTCATCGAAATATTCATGAACATACCATATTTTGAAGAAAAGCTCTTGTTACAAATAGGGCCAAAACACAGGGATGCATAAGGGCCAATACAATATCAACCAGGCCATTTTCAGCCCAACCACGGTTACATACCCCATTAGGAGACAATAAGGAACAGTGTGAAATACCCTATATAATCATTCTATCACCCCTTTAAGCACACTTAGCTTCTTCTCCAAGACCCGGTCGATTAATTCCTCCATATTAGAGAACGTGTTCACATCAGTTGCTGTTAGCCACCACTCCATGCTAGCAAATTTCTCTGAACGAGTAGATAGTTTAGGCGACAACGAGATCTGCTTTTTCGTGCCTGCAGGCGTTTCACAGAGTCACCGTGATAACAGACAAAATGATTTGGTGTCGAAGAAAAAGTAATAGACCTGGTTATTTAGTGAAATACGGAGGTGAGTGCCAGAGCTCAGTCTCTTGCAAGCATAGCGGGTGCTGGTCATGTGCTTCTCCCGATGCTAGCAGATTTCTGTGTCTGGGCAGACGACAACAAGACCTGCTTTTTTGCGCCTGCAGGCATTTCACTGAGTCACTGTAGCAACAAATAAAACGATTGACGTCGAAGAAGAAGGAATAGACCTGGTTTTTCAATGAAAATACGGAGTTGGGTGAGGAGCTCTAGCCCTGAGCGACCATTGCGATTGTAGGTCACGTGACCTTGAATCCCTTCTTTTTTATTACCTTTCTGAAGAGTTCATCATGTTTTTTTAATCCTGTGTCCAAGGACGGGTGTGGGGTGGCACGCTATCACAGAAGGCTTGCGTCAGGTGGACGCAACGACTGTGTTGATGTCAGAACTTAGAAATCCTCATGGGGGAGACAGAAACTATGCACTATAGCTTTAATTTTGTCTAAGTAAGTGGTGATGACAAGTTGGGGGGTTCGGGGGGGAGGGGATGTTTCATGCTGTGAGCTGTATGTTTTGTGTTTTGTTATAAATAAAAATAAAAACTAATAATCTTTTTTTTTAAGTAACATATTTCACGTTAAAAACTTGACTTGAGTTGTGGAAAAAAGAAATTAGTTGGCATGACAGCATCTACAAATTGAAGGTAACCTGATTTTGGTCCAACTACGATTTGGACCATTTAAGCACTGTAAGCGCACTGTTGGGTCACAGTATTGCTGTAATACTTTCACTATGGGCCCTATTACAGCTGCAATGACAAGACTGCCTGTATACAAACGGTACAAAATGAGCAGGTGTATGACAAAATACATCAACACTCAAAAGACAGCCTGACATGACAAACAGTACCCAGCTTTAACAAACCGGCTGCACTCTACTGAACTCAGCTCTGTTTATTTCTCCAGATACGTCAGGATTCGGACACCAGATTTGCAGTGAAACCACAGCCCAAGCCACGACACTGCCATCTCATCAGCGTAGACCAGTCTATTATGGAGATGCAGATGACCTACCCTGACCTGGTCTTCAGGGGCCGCCCTGTGCAACTAGATGAACCTCAACGAGCAAACAGTTGCAAGAGCAGCAGTAAAGATGCTCACACTCGTACATACTCATCCAGCACTAATAATTACAGTGATGACAGTAAAGCTACTGAGCTCCCCGAAAGAGATTGTATTCAAGTCACCAAAGCTGCTGCTAAAACTATCTGCTGTAAAAATTATGGCAGCAAAGCTGATGAAGTGTTTGGTGGCGACGGCAGAGGCCGTAGTTGTAATGACAGGAACAGTGGTGTGACCACCAGCCTAGGAGACACCATTAGCAGCAGCAGCATAAGTAAAACTGATGGAAGCAGAGTTGATTGTGAGCTCAGTGGTCCACAGGAAATTTCCCTGCATATCCCACCGAGTGCTGGATCCAAAGCAGAGCAGAGCCTTAAGCCTGAGCAGCCTCAGCCCACAGCAGAACCTCCTGCCTGGACACAGCAGCAGACTGTAGCAGGTAACACACACACACACACACACACACACACACACACAATAGTAGATGTAGTATCCGTGACATCACCCATTGGATTGTGGACTGCCGTTTTTGAGGCCTCGAGTTTGGCAATACAGGCGTTGCCGTCTTGGTTTTTTGCAACTGGATGTGACTTTTTACGAGAAGGTGGAGCTGGGTAGGATGATGTGGCCAAGCCAGTGTGGTTGCAATAGTGCTGTGATAAGCTAAACGCTAAAGAGGGAAAGTTGCACACGTTGACATTTTTCAACTGAAACAAGACATCCAGTGGAGATTTACCAACGGGTAAACATAGACCTTTGGGTACTGCCGCCATTCATCTGCATGTACAGTAGTACACCCAAAATCTGCAATTTCCCAGAAGTTACCAGCTACGATAGCCGTATCTAGCTAACTTGGTTAGCAGAACACTGAACAAGCTATTTTAATGTACACACCATGCCATGGTTAGCATTGCTAAGCTTCTGTCCTCCTGCTTTATCATCTATTTTAAGAATAAATGGGACCATAATTTACTTAATGAACATTATGTTGTATTGATAAAGACTGGAAAGTAGCGATTGAGACCATAAACTCATTATGAAAATGTTTACTGAGGTAATATATCAACTGAGAAGCAGGATCATTTTCTCATAGACTTCTACATAAGGACTTCTACATTCTATTGGTGGGCAAAACCCTTTACCAAAGTATATGTCATTTTATAATAATGTAACCGTTAATGGATAAAACGGAGACAAAACCAGAGAAATTCAAATTGCAGACATCACAGCACTTGCAACCTAACGTCTATTATTACATTATAGACAGGGTCAATTTTCACAAAATCAGAACCCCGAAGGCATTTTGTGATTATTTATATTATACAACATTTCTAGAGGTATTAAGGGGTGCTGAATCCAAATCTGCTGGATATGAAGCTCAAAAATGTCCCAGAATGCCTCTAAATTGAGAAATTCAAAATGGCCGCCACCGCCAGGCTGAAATAAATTTTTCAGTATATCTTTTTGACTAAACAAGGTACAAACATGAAATAAATGTGCTTTTGTAAGTTTTCCTACATGGGCAATTCAATGCCATATTCAGATTTTAGAAGTAATGTGAAGAAACAGCTTAGATATTGCAAAAATAGTTGTTTTTAACTATGAATAATTACTTTATTATAGTATAGTTATTATTATAATAATTATTATTATTATTATTGTTGATATTATCAGGCTACATTTACTTACTTTGTATTTTGTTTTGAGGTCAAATGTACAAACAAATACAAAAAGTTACAAACTTTAATTAAATGTTCACAGGTTTTCACACATGGGGAATTTAACATCCTTTCCTAATTTAGATCAAGTGTCAAGTATAGAGAAAAAGGTGGTTGTGGTCATAAAGAAGTTGTCAATCCAATAAGATCCAAAAGCAGGAAGATCCATGGGTCATGGTGATATTCATTGAACTATATCCCAGTAGAAGTTACAGTGACCGCTTATTCGCAGTCCTCTTCAATGTTCTGGCAAGTGTTGTCAAGTTTCCTGCAGTTTCTGAATATAATAGATTAAATAGAATATAATAGAAAGATTACAACAAGTACAGGTATATTGGAATACTCTACCAGTCTATCACATTTGTACATTGTTGTACACAATGACCTTCCTTGTGCATCCATCCCATTTCATCCACTGGAGGAAGATTAGGATGTGGCAGGTGAGCTTGGTTCCAGACTGTCGCTTGATAGTGTGAACGCATGATATGAAACTTCACTGCATCTGAGGTTGGAGGCAGAGTCTCTTGTGGACGATGTTTGCAAAACAACTTCATTCTTGCTCTGTTGCATGTATCAACCTGAGGCGCACCATACATCTTACAGATGAATTTCTCTGTTGAATTCACAACATCTTCTGTGAGAGGGCCCTTCCCAAGGCCAGTAAGATCGGTGCGATATTGCTCGAACACCTGCCAGGCTGTTTTCTTTCCGTGACCGCTAAACTGAGACACACTATCACAGCCAGTGATGGCATGGAAGGCAAGGACTGTGTCCACTTGATCATCAGAGAGTAACTTGCGAATGTCATGTACTGGAAAATACTTTGGATCCTTTGATGTCCCAGCTTTCATGTGATTTGTACATCCAATTCTGTCATGATGTGCTAGAAGTAGAAGACGCACATCTGGGTCACACGCTGACATGACTATTGTGTCCATAGGAGCCTGGATGCAGTGTAAAATCATCGTCGTGTATCCTCCTCATGGTCAGCACTCAGAGAGGAGATTTCAAGTTCTGGATCTGGTGACTTGACAGTGGTCGCTTCAGCAAACCCAACTGATACTACAACCACTGGCTCATATTCTGGGCTGTGTTCTATCAGATGGTTTGAGAGTAGTCAAGTAGAGCTCTGCTTTGTTCTCTTTGAGTGCCATGAAGCTTGACCAGTCTGCTGGAAGTGGAACAGAGTCATTCACAATCTCTCTGCGTACTGGTTGGTGGTGCTGTTTACGCTTCTTTCTTGTGCCTATTTTGATGGATTCATCATGGTACCTGTCGAAGACTACATCAGCCCTCTGGTACTTCTCTGCCATCTTCAACACTGTGCCAGCAAACTTGTTGGCATAGTTGCCAAATGTTGTGATGTCAGGCGGCTTCCCAAGTGCCATTACAAGTGCTTGGCTATCAATAAGAAAGCAGCTGGGTTCCTGAAGGGGCACATCTGCAGGGGTTTGGATATGTTTTGTCAGTATATTTACTAAAACAGATTTGTTGGTGGAATGTAGACTGCCATTAGTTGCGGCCAGAGACGGCGGGATGGGCATGAGTTCATGCCAGAGAATATTTTTCCAGGTCTACCTTGTGACCTGCTCTGTAAGCTGTGATGAGCCTTTGTAGAATCTGCCTTTCCACTTTGATAACCCTAACCCAACAGAGAAATTCATCTGTAAGATGTATGGTGCGCCCGAGATTGATACATGCAACAAAGCAAGAGTGAAGTTGTCTATCACATTTGTACATTGTTGTAAACAATGATCAACATCAGCTAATTCCCTATACACATACCTGCAGCTGCAGCGTTGGCTGAGGCATCCCTTGGTACACCCACATGAGGTAAACTCCCTGCAGGTTTTAGGCATAGGTGGCAGAGACATTAGCCGTGGCACTAATTGACCTTCCTTGTGCATCCACTGGAGGAAGATCAGGATGTGGCAGGTGAGCTTGGTTCCAGACTGTCGCTTGATAGTGTGAATGCATGATATGAAACTTCACTGCATCTGAGGTTGGAGGCAGAGTCTCTTGTGGACGACGTTTGCAAAACAACTTCACTCTTGCTTTGTTGCATGTATCAATCTCGGGCGCACCATACATCTTACAGATGAATTTCTCTGTTGGGTTAGGGTTATCAAAGTGGAAAGGCAGATTCTACAAAGGCTCATCACTTGCCAGAACATTGAAGAGGACTGCGAATAAGCGGTCACTGTAACTTCTACTGGGATATAGTAGATATTTATGCAGGGGCCGCATTTTTTCAAATACGCCGCACTTTCGGCGCATAAATTGCCAATTTCCGCGCAAAATATGCGGGGCTTGCATGATTTCATAATTCCCGCATTTTCGTTGCAAAAAAGTCACATAATATATCTTAGCAGAAAGTTGAAAAATGTTGCGTTTACTTCACACAAGAGCAGCCATTTCCCCCTGTTGCCATGGGAACGTTATGAATTGACGTCATTACGCGACATGAACATCATCGAAAAGCAGGGTGTCGGGGGGTGGGGATCACTTTTTTTCCTCTTTTTCATCAAACCGCAGTTTTTGCAAGTTCCCGCAATTTCATTGCATAAAATTGCATAAATATCCCGCATATTCCATTACATTTTTTAAGAATACGTGCCGCATAATCAAGGATTTTTGCCCCGCAACAATCACAAAAAAACTCTGGAAGGACTGCTTATTTGATTGACAACTTCTTTATGACCACCACCACCTTTTTCTCTCTACTTGACACTTGATCTAAATTAGGACAGGATGTTAAATTCCCCATGTGTGAAAACTTGTGAACATTTAATTAAAGTTTGTAACTTTTTGTATTTGTTTGTACATTTGACCTCAAAACAAAATACAAAGTAAGTAAATGTAGCCTGATATCAACAATAATAATAATAATAATAAGTATAATAAGTATAATAATTATAATAATAACTATACTATACTATAATAAAGTAATTATTCATAGTTAAAAACAACTATTTTTGCAATATCTAAGCTGTTTCTTCACATTACTTCTAAAATCTGAATATAGCATTGAATTGCCCATGTAGGAAAACTTACAAACGCACATTTATTTCATGTTTGTACCTTGTTTAGTCAAAAATATATACTGAAAAATAGATTTCAGCCTGGCGGTGGCAGCCATTTTGAATTTCTCAATTTTGAGGCATTTTGGGACATTTTTGAGCTTCATATCCAGCAGATTTGGATTCAGCACCCCTTAATACCCCCAGAAATGTTGTATAATGCCTCTAGCACTTTAAATAAGCACATTTTCAGAAATTCTGCCTAGACTATTACCCACTAATTTTCATTATGTTGTTACATAACTCTTTCTAACTTTCTAGAAGATGACTTTCCCTTTATGCACTTTTGAATGATGTCCCTTGCCTTAGACAACTAAGGTTTTGTTACTTGCTGTACTGAAAATTCACCTGCAGTATAAATGTGAAACTCTGATTTTCCCAGATCTACAAAATAAGAGACCGGACAGCTCAAAGCTTCCCTCTCTGAGCTCTATGGACGAGGAGCAGGATCTGAGAAAGCTGGCAGAGAGGATGGGCCAGTCCCATGTGCAGGAGACCAAAGAGGAAGTGAAGAGCAAAGAAGAAAACAAGAGAGAAGAGCAAAACACAAATAGAGAGAGGAGGAAAAAAGAGAGAAAGGCAAGCACAGAGGGAGAGGCACAGGAGCAGAACCTCATGAAGCCTGTCATGGAGACAGGTCCAGCACTGAGCCATGCTCACTCTGAGAAGCAGTTCACTGTGTGTCACCACTCACCGCTGACCGTCAGCAAAGCAGATTGCCAGAGTTGTAAAGGAGGAGGCAGCCCAGGGCAGCGGGAAGGAGAAGATACTGTGGGAGCAGAAACAGGCAGAGGAGAGGAGGAGCAGCTGGCACAGAGCTATGTCATAGTCGAGAATAACAAAAAATAACATGCTCTCATACATGTATGGAAATGATTAATAATAAAGCTACTGAGCAAGCCCGAAACCAATATAACATGTAATCAGTCTGTTAGCCCAAATTTAACAGTACTCAAGTACAAATTTCAGGGCAGTGTCACCTCTCGTCCAGTGTCAAGTTTCTGTGTTTAGTTGGTTTCATGTTTTCTATTTTTTTTTTTTTTTTGAAGAGAACAGTGAAACACATAAGAATGTGTTGTCTTGTTTTACTTCCTGTGTTATGATTCTTTGCTCTGCCCTGATGTCTTTCACCTGTTCCCTCTCCCATGTTTGCTCGTTAACTCTTGTATTTAGGTATCTGTGTTTCCTTTGTCTGTTGTCAGGTCATTGTATTGCTTTCTGTGAGAGTTTGTGTAGTCGTCCCCGTTGGTCTCGGTGTTCCTGGTATTTTTGTGATTCCTGTCTTTGGGATTCTGCCTGTCCCTGTTTTTGGGATTCTGCCTGTTCCTGTTTTTGTATTTTGCCTGCTATCTTCAGGACTCTTTTTGTATGGATTATTGTTTATTAAATCCTCAAGCTCAACACTGCCTGTCTGTCTCTGCATTTGGGTCCGACATTCTCTGATTCCGTGACGGGCAGAACAAAATGTGAATGCGCAATGCCAATTTTATGCACACTCACAGGTTAATTCACAAAGAATGGATTGCAGCCACTGATGGCACCATAAAAAATTGCTCATTTCTTACGACCCTAGCAGCCCCGTCTCGAGGTCCGATTCACAAAAGACTTTATGCCATAAAGTTTTGCAGGTATGTGGTTTTCCCTAAATGTGTCTAATTGCAATTATCCCTGTAGCAAAGCGTAACTGTTGTCTTTGGGCTAAGGATACAGTAGGCAGATCAATGGCAGAGAGAAAAAGAAAAATCAACCTTGAAACCTTTGAAAGAAATTTTAACGTGATAGAGTGATTTAATATCCCAGACTCTCAGTGCTGTTGCTGTTTTCGAACACACCTTCAGGCTGTAAAAGAAGATGCCATTATTAAAGCTAACATCCCTTATAAATGCACTTCAGTTCGTAGGGGAGACCAGGGTTGGTTGTCATGCTTTTTACGCTTGTGTAAATTGCTCATTATTAAAACATCTTTCAATAGTCATTACAATACAAGTCCTACATTAAATGAAAGCTTAATGTATTGCCTTGAAATTGGTATCGCTTTTATTTTAACAACCTATTGTAACGAAATAATTTACAATCAAAGATGCTGACACATTGTGACAACCAACCCCGTCACAAGGTATGGGGTTGGTTGTCCCTATTGTTGAATGGTGTTTTAGTGAAAAAAAAAAAAAACATTTTAATATAGAAACAACAAAAGAGTTTTGAAATGGATACCCCCTCTATAATAGTACACGTCAATGCCCCTTGTGTTTCAACCACGCATTTGAACCAGGTGATTCTTTGTTTCAATTATTCTCCATAAGGGACTGTTCGTTGTTTATTCAAAGGGCCACCGGAGGAGTTTAGGGATCTTTGGTCAAAATAGACTTGACCCTCCCTTTGCCAGTTAAAAATTTTCTATACAATAAGCATGGAAACTAAATGCAAACTTCCTGCATTACTGCACTACTTCAACTACTACGTTACTCCTCTAGTAAACTAGTATTCACATGAAATAAAACAATAAAACATTGAGACCATTCAGCAAACCACACTGGGTAACAAATTCAACACACAAACTGGTTGCTATGGACTCGTCACTAGGCTTCCTCAGTCACTGCATATTTTAGCTATATAGGTAAAGCTGCCGAAGCTGAACATTATCCAAAACATATCCAAAACATGTTTATTTTTAAAGCAGATTTTAAATTACATTGTAACAATTTAACAATCAAATCGCGGTACGGCTGTCTTGGAGCACAAGAGACAGACTGTGGCAGAATGCCCCGACAATTAAAGATCCCATGACATGGTGCTCTTTGGATGCTTTTATGTAGACCTTAGTGATAATACTGTATCTGAAGTCTCTTTCCCAAAATTCAGCCTTGGTGCAGAATTACAGCCACTAGAGCTAGTCCCACAATGAGTTTTCCTTTGCCATTTCTGTGTCTGTAGCTATTAAGGAGAAGGGGGGGGGAGTGTAAGGTGGAGGGTGGGGGTGTGGCATTGACCAACTGCCACTTTGCTTGTTTGAAAGCCATGATGTCTCTCTCTCATGGGTGGGCCAAATTCTCTGGGCGGGCAAAGCAAAGAAACCTTGCTCCTTATGACCTCATAAGGAGCAAGATTCCAGATCGGCCCATCTTGAGCTTTCATTTTCTCAAAAGCAGAGCAAGATACCCAGGGCTCGGTTTACACCTATCGCCAATTCATAGCCACTGGGGGTCCATAGGCAGACTGGGGGAATGCGTATTAATGTTAAAAAAAACTCAAAGTGAAGTGAAGGGGGCAGCAAACTCATAACAAGCCACTTTGAAATTTTGCTGTTTCATGAATACAAACTTTTAATACAAAAACACCTGCTAATAAAGTACTGTAAAGCTGTTTAATTGACAGGGGTTAACACATCAAAAGAAGCTCTATTGAGGTCCAGACGCATCTTTCCTGCATAGAGATATGTGTATAGGAACTTCTGCTAATAAAGTACTGTAAAGCTGTTTAATTGACAGAATTAGGGTTAATACATAAGAACGTCTGTGGAGGCCCAAACGCATCTTTCCTGCATAGAGATGTGTGTACCTTTTTGAAAAGGGTAGTTACCCTTTTTCAGAAAGGTAACGAATGGTTAGTTACCCTTTTGGAAAAGGGTAGTTATGCTTTTTCAGAAGGGTAACGAATGGTTAGTTACCCTTTTTGAGAAGGGTAGTTACCCTTTTTGAAAAGGGTAACGAATGGTTAGTTACCGCTTTTGAAAAGGGTAATGAACAAACCAGTCGTTAGGCTACCCTTCTGAAAAAGGGTAACTAAAAACAGTAACTAATCATTAACTACCCATTTTTTGTGTACCTTATTGTAAAGTGTTTATGGAACTTCTACTAGAAACTACGGTAAAGATATTTTAGTGACAGAAACAGGGTAATACATCATAAGAAGGTCTGTGGAGGCCAAATGCATCTTTCCTGCACAAAAGCTTTGTGTATAGGAAGGCCGCACTCAGTGGCGGTTTTTGGCACGGGCGAACCGGGCAGCCGCCCGGGGCGGCATTTTTTCATGTCACATGCGGGGCGGCACGAGAACTTAAAAAAAAAAAAAATCCTCTGCGCCGCGAAGCGTTTTTCTGTTATCTATCATCATTTCACTGTGTGGGGAATTGGCAGATCAGCGCCCCCAGCAGCTGCAGGCGCCCTGCTTGCTGAGAGAGGTCAACACCCCCTACTTTCACAATGAAATGGACTAGTCCGTAACAGTGCGCCGCGGCGCGAAAGATAAACAAAGTGACAGGAGAACTGGGAAGTACACAGAGACGGAGCAAGACGAGTCTAAACCTTTCTTTTATGTCATATGGTCTAAACGCCAAAATGAAACTTACCCAAGCGGCTCAAATAAAAGAAAAAAGCGAAAAGACATGTTTTCGGTAGTAGCAGGACCTTCATCAGCTACCGTGGCTGATAGTGGTGCTGGTGTCTGCACAGTGGGGAGGAGACTCAAGCGTGTTTTACAGTAACCGCAGCCCAGCTGGCGGAGGAGAGGGACAGAGATGAGGGAGAGAGGCTTCAGCCTGCGGTAAGCACAACTCCCCTTAACCCTTGTGTGGTCCTTCGAGTCCCAGTGACCCGTAGGACCACACAAGGATTATGTACTTCCGTTTACTTTGTTGAGAATTGCTCTCTAAACAAGGGTTAATACAGCACCTTAGTTCTTGTTTGTACAGCATTTTGGTCAGCTTAAACTGTGTTTAAATGTGTTCTAGAAATAAACTTTACTTACTTACTTTACAAGAAACAGGGTTTAGAGAGCAATTGTCAACAAAGTAAAGGGAAGTAGCCTACATAATCCTTGTGTTGTCCTTCGGGTCACTGGGACCCGAAGGACAACACAAGGGTTAAAACACTTTGGCCCTTGATAAAACTGAGTGGTGGACAAACTGTTGATGATAACACTACAACAATAAAAAGTAGGCATGCTTTGCTGTATGATTGCATTATAGCCTATATAAACATTGCACATCATGCAAACTTTCTTAACGAGAATTGATGCTTTTCTATCTGCTTAGGCAGACAAAAAAAAAATATATATATATATATATATATATGTATATAGCTTGTTTTATGATTCATTAGGAGTATACAGTTTTAGTGTATTAATAAATGGCACTTTGTTGAAGTATTTAATGTGTCAACTCTAACTAATTCTTGCTTACTCATTACATGGCGTTAGTCGTTTTAGGGTAGGAGTTGGTATACATATTCAGGGGAGCGCAAGGACGGGTACAGCTTTATCAATACTAGTTATAATAACAGTTGTACAGTTTTATTCCCAACTTGTATATATTTTAAAATTTTTGTTCTTATATTCTATCCTATTATTATTTCATGTATATTGTATCCTATTATTTCATTTATATTCTGTGTGTGCTATGTGTCTGATATTGTGCTGCTGCAACACTGGTATTTCCCATTTTTCAGAAAGGTCAGGTTTTAGTTGTAGTTTGGGTTTTCTGTTCTTAGTGCTATAGTGTAATAATTACATTGTCTTTAGTGTGTTTTCACAGGATTTGTGCTATTTCGAATATTTATAATATATTGTGTCTTTTTGCAATGTTGGAGGTAGAGATTGTGCACCTTAAAAAAAAAAAAAAGGGGGGGGGTCTCGCCCAAGGCGTCATTCAATGTAGAAACGCCCCTGAACTAAAGAGAATAAATGAAACTAATTCTGACTTTTGGGAAGTGAGTAACTTGGTATTTTTTGGGTCATTAGATAGGACAAAGATATAACTTGGTTATGAGTAACATCCTTTTTGCAGAGACAGACATATTTCTGATTAATTCTCTGATGCTGGCGGGACAATAGATTGACAAAAAAGACAGACATTGGTCTGACAAAACAGTAGGCAAGGCCTAAAATTAATCTACGAAACTATTAGCACGTTTCCTGATTAAGAGGCGGACTGCAGAAGAAATAAAATAGTTTACTATTTAAGAGATTTTGTCTGCAGGGTCGCACCGGGTTTTCACGCAAGTTTCCCGAATAAATAACCTTGCGGTGTGGTGAAGATCACATCGACAATGAAATAGTATACTATAAAGTGTCTGTCAGTCATGGAAAATGAACCATCCTGGTCATGCAAAGCATCTGGACCCATTGTGGGTGAGATGTCACAAATATGGACCGGATTGCGAACTGTCTGTCATACTGGTTAAAAAGTTTTGGCTTTCCTAATGGATCTCTGAGTCCAGTAAAGCTAAGGATGTTAAAACAAGATTTAGAAGAAGTAGAATGGAAACTAATGAAAAAAGACAAAATTAAGACAGAGGATTTAAAGCTACTGAGTAAAGGAAAAACAAAGAATGTTTTAAAATATAGATAAATATATATATATATATATATAAAATAATGTGATTCAGGGAAAGAATGCAAAAACACACATGCACCAATAACCTCCTCCTCAGTTCTAACCAAAGCCCATGTTCTGAGCTTTCTCTAAAAATCAGGAAGACAGGCTGGAGAAATGGAGGGACGAAGAAGACACAGACTCAACTCTCGGACAGGACCGACAGCATCCGTCACACCTGCATCGGGTGTAAAGACCGAGTACGTGAGAAAACCATGTTTGACTGCATGAAACCTGACAACCAATATCACCTTTTTTTTTTTTGTGCCCAGCTTGTGTTTTCTACTGTACATCTCTCAAGGCTGCATCTGCTTTTTTATTCCTCAAGAAAAGTTTTTTGGTGCAGTGCTGTTTTCATGTAAAATGAACAGAATAGCAGCTTTTTCAGTTTAGTGTTAACGATTAGGATTTTTACTTGAGCCTGTCACCTAAAATGTCTGTATACGTTCCTGATGTCACTGTAAGACCTTTGCTGCCTAAGCTATTGAAGCGTTCGTGAATATGAAACTGGCTTTGCAGTCTCCCCCGATGCTGGGACTGCCAGATCCCTAAAAACTGTTTATACAGACATACACGTACATACACATGCTTGCAATGAAGACATGCTTTTTGCACGCTACAAACACTCCCTACACGATAGACAGATCAAATTAGTCGCAAAACAGCACGGTAAACAGAAATAACTTTTGGGAAAAAAATGTCCACGTATTCAATGTATTTATCTGATGTGTATACAAATGGCCTACCATGGTGTTAATATATACAAGGGAAGGAAATTGAATTTTTTGTTGATTCAGGAGCAACAACTTGGGTTTAGTGAAGATCTTTGTTCTTCAAATCAGAAGTTCTCTGGTAAACTAGGTTTTTCTTTAGAGAAATGGTTAGAAGAATGTTCACCATTCTTATGATTTGAGCACATTCAGATCCTCATGATCCTGAACTAGATAAGGAAGGAAAATGCTCATTGTGTTTTTGTTTTTTTCTCCCTTCCATCTGAGTGTCCTGAAAATTTGTTAGGCAGAGATTTGAAAATGTCTATTTGAAATTTAAGTCATTCTTTCACCCACGGGTCTTAGGAATGTTTATTCTTCTGCCCACTGGCCTTAAAGTTGTGCGGCTTGATAAAAATCACTCTTTGGCTGACATATTTTTGTTACAGCCTAAAAGTACGTATTTGTTTAGAAGTGGTAATGGAACACCTACCATGTCAGTCTGTTAATCTCCTGACTACGGTAAAAAAAAATTGGGACACCTGTAGCTAAGTTTAAGGAATCACAAATATTACATGCATTCCTTTTGTCACTTTTTTTTTTACCCTGATGAAGATTACGTTGAAAAGTTTTTTTTGAACCAATCTAAAGATGAGCATGTTTTCTTTTGTCCACGGCCATATACACAGTCCAGTGGCTGTCACCTTGACTGATAAACTAAATAAGTTTTTCAGAAATTCTAACTCAAAAGCTTTCATGTTTCTTTGTCTCCAACAGAAGAGGAGACAGACACAGGACAACTTGTGACTATTTGTAAAAATTGACTGACTGGACTGACACTACTGATAATGTGTTTATTGGGGGAATGCTGTTCTACAGCATTCCACCTATTGTTATTCGGTTCTTTATTATTCTTAGTTTTAATTTTATTATTGGGGGAATGCTGTTCTACAGCATTCCACCTATTGTTATTCGGTTTTATTTATTGGGGGAATGCTGTTCTACAGCATTCTACCTATTGTTATTCGGTTCTTTATTATTCTTTTTCTTATTATTGGGGGAATGCTGTTCTACAGCATTCCACCTATTGTTATTCGGTTCTTTATTATTCTTAGTTGGGGGAATGCTGTTTTACAGCATTCCACCTATTGTTGTTTCTGTCGGCCATTTTCTTTATTTTTCTGCTTATTGGGGGAATGCTGTTTTACAGCATTCCACCTATTGTTATCCTGTTCTTTATTGGGGGAATGCTGTTCTACAGCATTCCACCTATTGTTATCCTGTTCTTTATTGGGGGAATGCTGTTTTACAGCATTCCACCTATTGTTGTTTCTGTCGGCCATTTTCTTTATTTTTGGGGGAATGCTGTTTTACAGCATTCCACCTATTGTTGTTTCTGTCGGCCATTTTCTTTATTTTTGGGGGAATGCTGTTTTACAGCATTCCACCTATTGTTATTCGGTTTTATTGGGGGAATGCTGTTTTACAGCATTCCACCTATTGTTATCCTGTTCTTTATTATTGGGGGAATGCTGTTCTACAGCATTCCACCTATTGTTATTCGGTTCTTTATTTGGGGGAATGCTGTTTTACAGCATTCCACCTATTGTTGTTTCTGTCGGCCATTTTCTTTATTTTTGGGGGAATGCTGTTCTACAGCATTCCACCTATTGTTATTCGGTTCTTTATTTTTTTTAACTTTAATTTTATTATTCCGTACGTTTTTTGGCTCTCTGTAACTTCTGCATACTTTCACCTATTTAAACCATTCAACTTTTCAAATGTTCAGCTCTTTCAGCTAATGATGGGACTTCTTCAACTTTTTTTCTACTATTTATACTTTTTAAAATTTTAAGCTTTTTAACACTTTTTTTTAACATTAAAGTCAATGAGAGCAGCCTTCATCTCCTTAAAATCTTCTTCTGCTTCAACATGTATCTCCTCCTACATTCTTCCACCTACAGACGTGATTCAAAATGTAAAATGTTCACAAAATATTCAGGTATTCGGGGTGTGCTCAGTGTTTTGATATCTTTTACAGTTTTTGTGAAAAATCTGTTTAAGTTTAGTGATTATTTCAGGAAATTTTATCGATTAAACAGGGTGTGTATTGCGTTTGCTAGAGTGGATGACATCACAGCTAGAGGGTGAAGCTTCGAAAAAATTATCTTAGTTCCTTGTCTGTAAACTGCTCTCACCCCCACAATATCTACTTGTCATACACAATTTATACATCAAAACGTAGGTATTTTTGTCTAGTTTCAGAAAACTTGCTCGGTTAAGCAATATGTCTTATACATTTGGCTCAGCGAGCTTCCAAATGACGAGATCAACAAATTTCTGTTCATCCGCTCCAATGATAAAAGGCGTCCATTTTTTCCAGCGAAGAGCAGAACGAACCACCTTTTTAAATTGCTGACATGCCCACATTTTTATGTTTATCCATATAAATTTTATACCGATACGTTCACAAAGGCCTTGTGTCTCTAACGGTCAAGTCGCTGTTTCGATAGCATGTACTGTTGTGGATTTATTAAGGATTGTTTGAAGGGTTCTCTCACACTGTCTCTCACTAATTAGGTGTGGGGATTAATGATCAAAGAGATGCTTTATAAATACTAAAGGAACAATGTTTGTCTGTTCTGCAGATGGCGCAGTGGTTATGGCACATGGCTAGGGTGTGGGGGGCCCGGGTTCAAATCCTACTGTGGTATATTAATCAGTGTGTCCCTGGCTAAGGTGTTATTTGACTTTTCAACTACTCTCACTACTTCAACTTATTTTCCGGTTTTAAGCTATTCATCCAGTTTAGCTTTAGCAATTCAGCTATTCATGTTTTATTTTGCAAACACACACATGCACACCCGCACACACACACACACATATACACACACACAGACAACAAACAGACACATAAACACACACACACACACACACAAACACACACACACAAAGACAGCACACACAAACAACACACACACAAACACACACAAATACACACACACTACTCAAAAACACACACACACACACACTCCCACCCCCCCACACACACACACACACACACAAACACAATCCCCACACACACACACACACACACACAAAACACACACACCAGGCACAGTCATGCACACCACACTCTTCTCTCTTCTCATCTCTTCTCTTCTGCTCTCCTTTCTTCTCTCTTTCTCTCCCTCTCTCTTTCCTCTCTTTCTTCTTGTTCAGCCCCATTCTTTTCACCTAATATATTTCACATCTCATCTCAGCTAGATTGATGCTTTTCGTTCTATGCAGTATATATCTGATAATAATGAAAATATTTCTTCTGCTCTCAAGTGTTCTGAAGTGCTGGCGTATACTACAGGAGACATATTAAGAGCAGGTGCTATCGTTATCAGATCAAAGAGATGTTTATAAACATTGCCCAGGCCCTTAGTAACCATGACAACACTTTCACAGACAGTCTACTGATTACTCCAGGCTTGCTGTAGGAGTCAACTAACTAGACTAACTATGATCATCAGTCTATATCATTTGCGTTCCACTTCTGTCTGTCTGTCTGAAAATCTGGGGGAAATCTGCTCAGTTTTGTGATACGCCTTTTACTTTTGGCTGGTTGAGCTTCCAAATGACAAGATGTCCATTTCGTTCTCCATTTGCTTCAATGATCAAACTCCTGGATATTTCCCAGCGAAACACTGAACAAACCACTTTTTGAAATCGCTGATATGACCTCATTTTTACGTTTATCCATATAAATTTTATACCCGTTCACATCAAGGCCTTGTGGTGCTCAGGATCACGTCATTTGACTGATAGCAGTTATGGTGTTGCCACAGTGAGGCTTTGTTTGAGGCTTGCTCTCAGGGACTCTGAATAGCTGCAGCACAGCACTGGTCTTCCACTTCTCTCTGAATGTCTTCTCTCTCCCCCTCTCTATCTCTCTGTTTCTCTCTCTTTTCTCTCTCCATCCCTCCTTCTCCCTCTCTCTCTGTCCTCTCTCCATCCCTCCCTCTCTCTCTCTGTCTCTCTCTCTTTCCTTTCTCCATCCCGCCTTCTCCCTCCCTCTCTCTCTGTTTCTCTTTTCTTTCTCTCTCTCTCCCTGTTTCTCTCTCTTTTCTCTCTCTCTGTCCTCTCTCCATCCCTCCTTCTCCCTCCATCTCTCTCTGTCTCTCTCTCTTTTTCTCTCTCTCTCCTTCTCTCTCATCCCGCCTTCTCCCTCCCTCTCTCCCTGTCTCTCTCTTTTTCTCTCTCTCTCCTTCTCTCTCATCCCGCCTTCTCCCTCCCTCTCTCCCTGTCTCTTTCTCTTTTCTCTCTCTCTTCCTCTTTCTCCATCCCTCCTCCCTCCCTCTCTTACTTTCTTTAACTTATTGAACCAATTTCCACTTTTTCAACTATTCTTCAGCTTCAGCTAAAGACTTCACAATGTTCTACATATTTTGTCATTTTTCAGCTTTTAAAGCCAAACTTTTAACGATTTCCACTTTTTCAACTATTCTCACTATTTCAACTTCTTCTTACAGATTTCAGCTATTCAACCAGTTAGCTTTAGCAGTTCAGCTATTCAGCATTCCCACGCATTTTCCGCAGGAAATGCATTTTCTAGTTGGGGGAATGCTGTTCTACAGCATTCCACCTATTGTTATTCGGTTCTTTATTTTTAACTTTAATTTTATTATTCCGTACGTTTTTTGGCTCTCTGTAACTTCTGCATACTTTCACCTATTTAAACCATTCAACTTTTCAAATGTTCAGCTCTTCCATATGTCGGTTTATCCTTCTTTCTTCCTTCATTTCCATCCCTTTCCTCCATTCTCCATCTTCTTCCATTCCTCCAGTATTTCTCTTCATTTCCATTCCATATTATTTCCATTTCTCCATTCCTTTCGTGTGTGTGTCTCCTACTTCCTTTCCATGTCCTTCTACTCTCCTTCCTTCATTATTCATCTTCCTTCATTCCTTTCTGTCTCTCTCCTTTCCTTCCATGCTGTCCTCCATCCAAATCTCCTTCCTTCCATTCATTTTCCTTAATATTTCCTCCACCATTCCATCCATTCCTGCTCTCTGTCTTTATTTCACTATTTGTTATTCTGTTGGCGTTCTCTCACTATCCATTCTTCGTGTAATCCGCTCCTCTATTCTGTCGTTCTCTCTTCCACTGCCTGCTCAATGTGTGTGTCTTCCGTGTTATTTCCTTCTCTCCACTGCTTCCTTGGTCAATATTCATGTGTGTTTCGTCTTCTCACTGTTCTCTTTCCTCTTGGTCCTCCATGGGTTGGTCTTTGTGTCTCTGTGTGCCTCTCCGTGTCTGTCTGGTCTCGTTATCAGATATTTTCCTTCTGGGCAGTCTGGTCTCTGTGTCATGTCATCCAGTCCTGTCATTCCGTTCCTTCTGTCTGTCTGTCCTTGTCTGTCTGTGTCTCCACTGTGTGTCTCCTTGTCTCAGGGGTGTGGTCCATGTGTGCAGGGTCCTCTGTGTGGGTCTCTCCATTTCTTTAGTCTATTTTAGTCAAGTTATCTTTCTTTCCTCCTTTTTCTGTCTCTCTCATTCCATATTTTCCACTATTTCCTCCTCCTTGTTCATTCCTGTGTCTTCATGTCTTCTTTCCTTTTCCTTTTCAGTTCTGTGTGTTTCCTTATTTCTACCACATATATGGTCTGTGTCAGTTCCTCCAGGGCCTCCATTCTATTTTGTCGTGTGGTCCAGTTCCATGTGTCTTGGTTCATTCCATTTTTCTGCCTTCCTGTGCTTTCTTTCATATGTGGGGTTTCTTCTTTTTCCTGTTGTGGGCTCACTGGCCTCTTCATGTATCTCTCCATTCTTCTGTGGTCTCCTGTGTGCTCAGTGTTTGTCCTCTTTCTGGTTGTGTGGGATTCTCGGTCAGATGTTCCTCCACTTCCGTTCCACTGTCACCATTTTCCTCCATATCCTTGTCCTTCCTGCTGTGCGTGTGTCCTGGGTTCTTCGATCCTGTCATTCCTCCATTGCATGTGGTCAAATATTTCCATCCTTGTCTGTATTTCCGTTATCCATATTGTCTGTCGTTGTGTGCTCAGGATCCATTTGTGTGTTCTCGTGTGCCACAGTGGCTGTTCCTCTTCCTTCTGTGTTCCATGTCCATTCAGTGTCCTTGTTCCTCCTGGGCTGTGGTCCTGGTGTGTCTCTGTGTGTTCTGTGGTCCTGTGTGTGGGGCAGTGTGGTCCTGGGCCAGTGTGCCTGGTTTCAATGGTCTACAGACTGGGCCTCCTCCATCTCTGTCTTTCCTCTGTCTCTTTCTGCCTCTCTTTTCCTCTCTCCGTCTTTGTGTCTCTCTCTTTGTGTCCTCTCTCCTGTCTCTTTCTCTCTCTCTCTCCGGTGTCTCTCTGTCTCTCCTCCTGTGTCTCTCGTGTCTCTTGTGTCTCTGTCTCTTTTCTTTCTCTCTCTCTCCGTTTCTCATTTTCTCTCTGTCTCCGTCCTCTCTCTCTGTCTCTCTCGGCTTCTCGTCCATCTCCTCCACTCTCTCCTGTCTCTTTCTCTTTTCTCCTCCTTCTCTCTCTCCATTGCTCCTTCTCCCTCCTCTCTGTGTCTCAGTCCTCAGCCCAACAGTGGCCCATA